>NW_028138666.1:0-70111 GCF_964270905.1 Leucopleurus acutus | reverse complement strand
GCGTGCCGTGCCGGAACTACACTAGGGCCTGAAGCAATCCTGCGGTGTTGCGGCCAGCTCACAACAAACGGAGTTGAAGAAACGAGCTCAGGGGCACTGTAATTCACAAACCTGCAGAGTTATAAATGACAGCTATCGTCCAAAAATATATTGAAGTAAGGCTGCCAAGAGGACTTGAAACCGGGGCAGAATTGCAGGAAATCGATTTCAGGAGGTACACTGGAATTGCATGTAAAGCATAGGAAAAGAGGTAGAACGTCCACAATCATGCACTTGGCCTAAAAGGGCATATGCTTTTTTTCCTGAATATATTCAGGAAAAAACGCATACGCCCTTTTTGGCCAACCAAGCAAGCTTGCAAAGGAAATCTGCACTACAATGAAGTCTCACTGCCCCCCGGTCAAAAGGGCCATCTGAAAAAAGTGTAAAATCCAGAAAGGCAGGACAGGCCATGGAGAACTGGGAGCTTTGTTATGCCGGTGGGCGGGATGTAAATTGCCAACAGCCACTCTGGAGAAGTGTATGGTGTTTCCTGAAACATCTAAAAAACAAAGCAACAGAGCCTAGGGCACTTCCACTTATGGTCCTATAGCTTAGGGAAATGAAAATCAAAAAGACACAGCCACCCCAAAGTTTGGGATGGCCCTGTTTACAAGAACCTTGTTTACGGTACAAGTTCAATATCACAGAAAGCGAAAAATGGATAAAGAAGTTGTGGTACTTACGTACAATGCAATATCACTCAGCAATGAAATCTATTTCATCAGGCCCGTAGCAGCATAATGAGTGGATTAAGGTACGATGATTTTAAGTGAAAAGAGTCACACAGAAAAAGAAACATCATAAGATATCACTACTACACGGAATATAAACTTGGCTACACAGGAACTGAATTACAAAACAGAACAGGGTCTCAAATGTAGAAAACCAACTTACGCTAGCTTAAGAGGAAAGGTGAGTTGGGGTGCTGCATGAAACCAGAGATTGAAATTAGCACAGATACCGTTCCATAAGCCAAATATGTAATAGACAAGAGCTACTCCTTGCTCAACGAAGTGGACTCAACACCCCATATTAAACGCCTAACAATATACCTGACTAGAAATAATCTTAAAACCTACGGATTTATATGTCTCCGAAAGACAATCAAGCATGTGTACAGCGGCATAAACGCAGCAGTGATAGGATTGGTGAGGTTCGGTGAGCAAATGCAGACCCTTTGAAGTCATATTGCATGGTACCCATTCCATGGGTCTCAACTCTCCAGGTTTAAGGGATTCTTCCTTCAGCTAAAACATGCATGTGGAACCCAGAGTATGATCCACCGTGTGATCGGGAAACGTGTTCAAATGTGTCTCAGTTTTCGTCCCCTGGTACTCGGGTGCAACACTCCAGACGCTTTACTAACACTCTCCCCACTTGGAGAGTCAGTGCCTTTAACCTCCTGTATGGCCCAGTTTGCAATTTCTGTGGAAAATGTACAGGAATAGGGAGAACCAATTAGAAACTAGCTGGAGGTGTCTGGACGGGCAAATTTAACTCTCATTTCCCACCAGGAAGAGGAATTAACCAAAGGCTCAGCATGCCGTGCCGGAACCACACTAGGGCCTGAAGCAATCCTGCGGTGTTGCGGCCAGCTCACAAGAAAGCGAGTTGAAGAAAGGAGCTGAGGGGCACTGTAATTCACAAACCTGCAGAGTTATAAATGACAGCTATCGTCCAAAAATATATTGAAGTAAGGCTGCCAAGAGGACTTGAAAGCGGGGCAGAATTGCAGGAAACCGATTTCAGGAGGTAGACGGGAATTGCATGTAAAGCATAGGAAAAGAGGCAGAACGTCCACAATGATGCACTTGGCCAAAAAGGGCGTATGTGTTCTTTCCTGAATATATTCAGGAAAAAACGCATACGCCCTTTTTGGCCAACCAAGCAGGCTTGCAAAGGAAATCTACACTACAATGAAGTCTCACTGCCCCGCGGTCAAAAGGGCCATCTGAAAAAATTGTAATATCCAGAAAGGCAGGACAGGGCATGGAGAACTGGGAGCCTTGTTATGCTGATGGGCGGGATGTAAATTGCCAACAGCCACTCTGGAGAAGTGTATGGTTTTTTCTGAAACATCTAAAAAACAAAGCAACAGAGCCTAGGGCACTTCCACTTATGGTCCTATAGCTTAGGGAAATTAAAATAAAAAAGACACATCCACCCCAAAGTTTGGGACGGCTCTGTTTACAAGAACCTCATTTACCGTACAAGTTCAATATCACAGAAAGCGAAAAATGGATAAAGAATTTGTGGTACTTACGTACAATGCAATATCACTCAGCAATGAAATCAATGTCATCAGGCCCGTAGCAGCATAATGAGTGGATTCAGGTACGATGATTCTAAGTGAAATAAGTCACACAGAAAAAGAAACATCATAAGATATCACTACTACACGGAATGTAAACTTGGCTACACAGGAAGTGAATTACAAAACAGAACAGTGTCTCAGATGTAGAAAACCAACTTATGCTTGCTTAAGGGGAAAGGTGAGTTGGGGTGCAGCATAAAACCACACATTGAAATTAGCACAGATACCGTTCCATAAGCCAAATATGTAATAGACAAGAGCTACTCCTTGCTCAACGAAGTGGACTCAACACCCCATATTAAACGCCTAAGAATATACCTGACTAGTAATAATCTTAAAACCTTTGGATTCATATGTCTCCGAAAGAGAATCAGCGTCTGTACAGCAGCATAAACGCAGCAGTGATAGGATTGGTGAGGTTCGGTGAGCAAATGCAGATCCTTTGAAGTCATATTGCATGGTACCCATTCCATGGGTCTCAACTCTCCAGGTTTAAGGGATTCTTCCTTCAGCTAAAACATGCATGTGGAACGGAGTGTATGATCCACCGTGTGATCGGGAAACGTGTTCAAATGTGTCTCAGTTTTCGTCCCCTGGTACTCGGGTGCAACATTCCAGACACTTTACTAACACTCTCCCCACTTGGAGAGTCAGTGCCTTTAACCTCCTGTTTGGCCCAGTTTGCAATTTCTGTGGAAGATGAACAGGAATAGGGAGAACCAATGAGAGACTAGGTGGAGGTGTCCGGACGCGCAAATTTAACTCTAATTTCCCATCAGGAAGAGGAATTAACCAAAGGCTCAGCGTGCCATGCCGGAACCAAACAAGGGCCTGAAGCAATCCTGCGGTGTTGCGGCCAGCTCACAAGAAAGCGAGTTGAAGAAAGGAGCTCAGGGGCACTGTAATTCACAAACCTGCAGAGTTATAATTGATAGCTATCGTCCAAAAATATATTGAAGTAAGGCTGCCAAGAGGACTTGAAAGCGGGGCAGAATTGCAGGAAACCGATTTCAGGAGGTAGACAGGAATTGCATGTAACGCATAGGAAAAGAGGCAGAATGTCCACAATGATGCTCTTGGCCAAAAAGGGCGTATGCTTTTCCTGAATATATTCAGGAAAAAACGCATACGCCCTTTTTGGCCAAACAAGCAAGCTTGCAAAGAAAATCTGCACTACAATGAAGTCTCACTGCCCCCCGGTCAAAAGGGCCATCTGAAAAAATTGTAAAATCCAGAAATGCAGGACAGGCCATGGAGAACTGGGAGCCTTGTTATGCTGATGATCGGGATGTGAATTGCCAGCAGCCACTCTGGAGAAGTGTATGGTGTTTCCTGAAACATCCAAAAAACAAAGCAACAGAGCCTAGGGCACTTCCACTTATGGTCCTATAGCTTAGGGAAATTAAAATCAAAAGACACAGCCACCCCAAAGTTTGGGACGGCTCTGTTTACAAGAACCTCGTTTACGGTACAAGTTCAATATCACAGAAAGCGAAAAATGGATAAAGAAGTTGTGGTACTTACGTACAATGCAATATCACTCAGCAATGAAATCTATGTCATCAGGCCCGTAGTAGCATAGTGAGTGGATTCAGGTACGAGTATTCTAAGTGAAATAAGTCACACAGAAAAAGAAACATCATAAGATATCCCTAATACACGGAATGTAAACTTGGCTACACAGGAACTGAATTACAAAACAGAACAGGGTCTCAAATGTAGAAAACCAACTTATGCTTGCTTAAGGGGAAAGGTGAGTTGGGGTGCTGCATGAAACCAGAGATTGAAATTAGCACAGATACCGTTCCATAAGCCAAATATGTAATAGACAAGAGCTACTCCTTGCTCAACGAAGTGGACTCAACACCCCATATTAAACGCCTAACAATATACCTGACTAGTAATAATCTTAAAACCTTTGGATTTATATGTCTCCGAAAGAGAATCAAGCGTCTGTACAGCAGCATAAACGCAGCAGTGATAGGATTGGTGAGGTTCGGTGAGCAAATGCAGATCCTTTGAAGTCATATTGCATGGTACCCATTCCATGGGTCTCAACTCTCCAGGTTTAAGGGATTCTTCCTTCAGCTAAAACATGCATGTGGAACGGAGTGTATGATCCACCGTGTGATCGGGAAACGTGTTCAAATGTGTCTCAGTTTTCGTCCCCTGGTACTCGGGTGCAACATTCCAGACGCTTTACTAACACTCTCCCCACTTGGAGAGTCAGTGCCTTTAACCTCCTGTTTGGCCCAGTTTGCAATTTCTTCGGAATATGAACAGGAATAAGGAGAAGCAATGGGAGACTATCTGTAGGTGTCTGGACGGGCAAATTTAACTCTCATTTCCCACCAGGAAGATAAATGAACCAAAGGCTCCGCGTGCCATGCTGGAACTAGATTAGGGCCTGAGGAGATCCTGCGGTGTTGCGGCCAGCTCACAAGAAAGCGAGTTGAAGAAAGGAGCTCAGGGGCACTGTAATTCAGAAACCTGCGGAGTTATAAATGACAGCTATCATCCAAAATTATACTGAAGTAAGGCTGCGAAGAGGACTTGAATGCGGGGCAGAATTGCTGGAAACTGATTTCAGAACGTACACGGGAGTAGCTCTTAAAGCATAGGAAAAGAGACAGAACTTGGAAAATAATGCACTTGGCAAAAAAGGGCATATGTGTTTTATCCAGAGCTCTCATACCTGAGGGGAGGAGATTCCCAGCAGGCTCCAACTGCCACCTGAGGGCTCACATTGCCAAGGCAACGTGAGCATGCCAGGCAGGAGTTACCTCACAGCAGAGGTCCCACCTCACAGAAGGGTGAGAAACCCAGCCAACATCAGACTCTCACCAGAGGGCCCACATCACCAAGGGGATGGGAACCAGGCAGGAGTGTCTTCACATCAGTGGGGCCACATCATCAAAAGCTGAGGTACTCAGCACATGTGTCCTCAAACCAGAGGACCCACATCACCAAGGACCTCGGAGTGAGGCAGGCAGGAGTAGCCTCACAACACTGGGCCCATAGAATAAAGAAGTGAGGAATCCAGCAGTTGGAACCTCCCAGCAGGCGGCCCAGAGCACCGAGGCCATGGGATCCAGGCCACAGTGAACTCACAGAAGAGGGCCCATGTCATGAAACTGAGCAACCCAGCCATTGGGACCTCAGAGCAGGAGGCCCACATCCCCATGGGGATGGAATTCTGGTAGGAGTGTCCTCGCACCACTGAGAACGTATCAGAAAATTTTGGGCGACCAGCAGTTAGGGCCTGACGCCAGAGGACCCTCATCACCAAGGGAAGGAGGCTCCCAGCAGGCTCCAACTGCCACCAGAGGGCTGACGTCGCCAAGGCGATGTGTGCCAACCAGGCACGAATGACCTCACAGCAGAGGGCCCACCTCAGAGAAGTGTGACGAACCCAGTCAGGATCAGACTCGCACCAGAGGGCCCACATCACCAAATGGATTGGAACCAGGCAGGAGTGTCCTCACATGAGTAGGGCCACATCATCTAAAGGTGAGGAACCCAGAACATGTGGCTTCAAACCATAGGACACCCATCACCAAGGGGCTGGGAGTGAGGCAGGCAGGAGGAGCCTCATAACAGAGGGCCCAAAAATAAGAAAGGTGAGGAATCCAGCAGTTGGAACCTCCCAGCAGGCGGCCCAGAGCACAGAGGCTAGAGGAACCAGGCCAGAGTGAACTAACACCAGACAGCCCACATCATGAAACTGTGAGCAACCCAGACATTGGGACCTCAGAGCAGAAGGCCCACATCCCCATGGTGATGGGAACATGACAGGAGTGTCCTGGCATCACTGGGCTCACATCAGAAAACGTGGGGTGCTCAGAAGTTAGGGCCTGACGCTAGAGGGCACTCATCACCGAGAGGAGGAGGCTCCCAGCAGGCTCCAGCTGCCACCAGAGGGCCAACGTCGCCAAGGTGATGTGTGCCAGCCTGGCAGGAGTGACCTCACAGCAGAGGGCCCACCTCACAGAAGGGTGAGGAACACAGCCAGGATCAGACTCTCACCAGAGGGCCCACATCACCAAGGGGATGGGAACCAGGCAGGAGTGTCCCCACACCAGTGGGACAACATCATCGAAAGGTGAGGATCCCAGCACATGTGTCCTCAAACCAGAGGAACCACATCACCAAGGGGTTCGGAATGAGGCTGGCAGGACTGGCCTCACAACACAGGGTCCATAGAATATAAAAGTTGAGGAATCCAGCAGTTGGAACCTCCCAGCAAGTGGCCCAGAGCACCGAGGCTATGGGATCCAGGCCGCAGTGAACTCACAGCAGAGGGCCCACATCATGAACCTGTGAGCAGCCCAGCTGTTGGGACCTCAGAACAGAAGGCCCACATCCCCATTGGGATGGGAACCTGGCAGGAGTGGCTTTGCACCACTTAGCACATATCAGAAAATGTTAGGAGCCCAGCAGTTAGGGCCTGACGCCAGGGGGCCCTCATAACTGAGGGGAGGAGACTCCCAGCAGGTTCCAACTGCCAACAGAGGGCCCACGTCTACAAGGTGGCATGCGCCAGCCAGGCAGTAGTGACCTCACAGCAGAGGGCCTATCTCACAGAAGGGTGAGGAACCGAGGCAGGATGAGACTCTCACCAGAGGGCCCACAACACCAAGGGGATGGGAACCAGTCAGGACTGTCCTCCCACCAGTGGGGCCACATCATCGAAAGGTGAGGAACCCAGCACATGTGGCCTCATATCAGAGGACATACATCACAAAGGGGATGGGAGTGAGGCAGGTAGGAGTAGCCTAAAAACAGAGGGCCCAAAGAATAAAAAAAGTGAGGAATCCAGCATTTGGAACCTCCCAGCAGGCGGCCGAGAGCACAGAAGCTATGGGATGCAGGCAGGAGTGAACTAACAGCAGAGAGCCCACATCATGAAACTGTGAGCAACCCAGGCATTGGGACCTCAGAGCAGAAAGCCCACATCCCCATGGGGATGGGAACCTGACAGGAGTGTCCTGGCATCACTGGGCTCACATCAGAAAACGTGGGGAGCCCAGCAGTTAGAGCCTGATGCTAGAGGGCCGTCATCACCGAGGGCAGGAGGCTCCCAGCAGGTTCCATGTGCCCACAGAGGGCCCACGTCACCAAGGTGATGTGTGCAAGTCAGGCAGGATTGACCTCACAGCAGAGGGCCTACCTCACAGAAGAGTGAGGAACCCAGCCAGGATAAGACTGTCACCAGAAGGCCCACATCACCAAGGGGATGGGAACCAGGCAGGAGTGTCCTCACACCAGTGGGGCCACATCATTGAAAGTTGCCTAACCCAGCACATGTGGCCTCAAACCAGAAGACCCACATCACGAAGGGGTTGCGAGTGAGGCAGGCAGGAGGAGCATCACAACACAGGACCCATAGAATACAAAAGTTGAGGAATCGAGCAGTTGGAACCTCCCAGCAGGCAGCCAAGACCACAGAGGCTATGGGATCCAGGCCACAGTGAACTAACACCAGAGAGCCCACATCATGAAATTGTGATCAACCCAGCCGTTGGAACCTCAGAGCAGAAGGCCCACATCCCCATGGGGATGGGAACCTAAGAGGAGTGCTTGAGCAACACTGGGCTCACTAAGAAAAGTTGGGGAGCCCAGCAGTTAGGGCCTGACGTCAGAGGGCCCTCATCACAGAGCTGAGGAGGCTCCCAGCAGGGTCCAATTGCCACCAGAGGGCTCATGTCAACAAGGCGAGGTGAGCAACCCAGGCAAGAGTTACCTGATAGTAGAGGGCCCACCTCACAGATGGGTGAGGAACCCAGCCAGGATCAGACTCTCACCAGAGGGCCCACATCACAAAGGGGATGGGACCCAGTCAGGATTATCCTCACACCAGTGGGGCCTCATCATCTTAAGGTGAGGAACCCAGCACATGTGTCCTCAAACCAGAGGACCCACATCACCAAGGGCCTTGGAGTGAGGCAGGCAGGAGTAGCCTCACAACACAGGGCACATAATATAAAAAACGTGAGAATTCCAGCATTTAGACCTTCCAGCAGGCGGCCCAGAACACCGAGGCTATGGGATCCAGGCCACAGTGAACTCACAGCAGAGGGCCCACATCACAAAACTGTGAGCAACCCAGGAGTTGAGACCTCAGCGCAGAAGGCCCATATCGCCATGGGGATGGGAACCTGGCAAGAGTCTCCTCACTCACTTGGCACACATCAGAAAATGTGGGGAGCCCAGCAGTTATGGCCTAAGGCAAGAGGGCCCTCATCACCGAGGGGAGGAGGATCCCAGCACACTCCAACTGCCACCAGAGGGCCCACGTCGCCAAGGTGACCTGTGCCAGACAGGCATGATTGACCTCACAGCAGAGGGCCCACCTCACAGAAGGGTGAGGAACCCAGCCAGGATCAGACTCTCACCTGAGGGCCCACATCAGCAAGGGGATGGGAACCAGTCAGGACTGTCTTCCCTCCAGTGGGGTCACATCATCGAAAGGTGCGGAACCCAGCACATGTGGCCTCAAATCAGAGGACACATATCACAAAGGGAACGGGAGTGAGGCAGGCAGGAGTAGCCTAAAAACAGAGGGCCCAAAGAATAAGAAAGGTGAGGAATCCAGCAGTTGGAACCTCCCAGCAGGCGGTCCAGAGCACAGAAGCTATGGGATGCAGGCAGGAGTGAACTAACAGCAGAGAGCCCACATCATGAAACTGTGAGCAACCCAGGCTTTGGGACCTCAGAGCAGAAGGCCCACACCCCAATGGGGATGTGAACCTGGCTGGAGTGTCCTCGCACCACTGGGCACACATCACAAAATGTGGGGAGCCCAGCAGTTAGAGCCTGATGCTAGAGGGCCGTCATCACCGAGGAGAGGAGGCTCCCAGCAGGCTCCAAGTGCCACCAGAGGGCTCATGTCCACAAGGTGACGTGTGCCAGCCAGGCAGGAGTGACCTCACATCAGACGGCCCACCTCACAGATGGGTGAGGAACCCAGCCAGGATCAGACTCTCAACAGAGGGCCCACATCACCAAGGGGTTGTGAACCAGGCAGGAGTCTCCTAAGACCATTGGTCCCACATCATCGAAAGGTGAGGAACCCAGCACATGTGGCCTCAAACCAGACGACACACATCACGAAGGGGCTGGGAGTGAGGCAGGCAGGAGGATCCTCACAACAGAGGGCCCAAAAATTTAAAAAAGTGAGGAATCCAGCAGTTGGAACCTCCCAGCAGGCAGCCAAGAGCACAGAGGCTATGGGATCCAGGCTTCTGTGAACTAACACCAGAGAGCCCACATCATGAAAATGTGAACAACCCAGCCGTTGGGACCTCAGAGCAGAAGGCCCACATCCCCATGGAGATGGGATCCTAAGAGGAGTGCCAAAGCATCACTGGGCTCACTAAGAAAAGTTGGTGAGCCCAGCAGTCAGGGCCTGATGCAAGAGGGCCCTCATCACCGGGGGGAAGAGATTCCCAGCACGCTCCAACTGCCACCACACGGCTGACTTCACCAAGGCAATGTGTGCCAGCCATGCAGGAGTGACCTATCAGCAGAGGGTCTCCCTCACAGGTGGGTGAGGAACAAAGCCAGGAACAGACTCTCACCAGGGGGTCCACATAACCACGTGGATGAGAACCAAGCAGGAGTGTCCTCACACTAGTGGGGCCACATCATCGAAAGGTGAGGAACCCAGCAAAAGTGGCCACAAACCAGAGGACCCACATCACCAAGGGGTTGAGAGTGAGGTAGGTGTCTGGACGGGCATATTTAACACTCATTTCCCACCAGGAAGAGGAATTAACCAAAGGCTCAGCGTGCCCTGCCAGAAGCAGATTAGGGCCTGAAGCAGTCTTGCGGGTTTGCGGCCAGCTCACAAGAAAGCGAGTTGAAGAAAGGAGCTCAGGGGCCCTGTAATTCACAAACCTGCAGAGTTATAAATGACAGATAACGTCCAAAAATATATTGAAGTAAGGCTGCGAAGAGGACTTGAAAGCGGGGCAGAATTGCAGGAAACCGATTTCAGGAGGTAGACTGGATTTGCATTTAAAGCATAGGAAAAGAGGCAGAACATCGACAATGATGCACTTGGCAACAAAGGGCGTATGAGTTTGTTCCTGAATATATTCAGGAACAAACACATACGCCCTTTTTGGCAAACCAAGCAAGCTTGCAATGGAAATCCGAACTACTATGAAGTGTCACTTCCCCCCGGTCTAAAGGGCCATCTGAGAAAAGTGTAAAATCCAGAAAGGCAAGACAGGCCATGGGGAAAAAGGAGCCTTGTTATGCTGATGGGCGGGATGTACATTGCCAACAGCCACTCTGGAGAAGTGTATGGTGTTTCCTGATACATCTGAAAAACAAAGCAACAGAGTCTAGGGCATTTCCACTTATGGTCCTATAGCTTAGGGAAATTAAAATCAAAAAGACACAGCCACCCCAAAATTTACAACGGCTCTGTTTACAGGAGCCTCTTCTACAGTACAAGTTAAATATCCCAGAGAACAAATAATTGATAAAGAAGTTGCGGTACTTATGTACAACAGAATACCACTCAGCAATGAAATCTGTGTCACCAGGCCTGTACCAGCATAATGAGTGGATTGAGGCATGATGATTCTAAGTGAAATAAGTCACACAGAAAAAGAAACATCATAAGGTATCACTAATGCACGGAATGTAAACTTGGCTACACATGAACTGAATTACAAAACAGAACAGGGTCTCAAGTTTAGAAAACCAACTTATGCTTGCTTAAGGGGAAAGGTGAGTTGGGGTGCTGCATAAAACCAGAGTTTGAAATTAGCACAGATACCGTTCCATAAGCCAAATACGTAATAGACAAGACCTACCCCTCGCTCAACGAAATGGACTCAACAATGAGGTATCACCTCACACCTGTTAGAATGGGCATCATCTGAAAATCTACAAACAACAAATGCTGGAAAGGGTGTGGAGAAAAGGAAGCCTCTTCCACTATTGTTGGGAATATAAATTGATACAGTCACTATGGAGAACAATATGGAGTTTCTTAAGAAACTAATAATAGAATTACCATATGATACAGCGATCCCAGGACTGGACATATACCCAGACAAAACCATAAATCAAAAAGAGACATTCACCGCAATGTTCATTGCATCACTATTTACAATATCGAGGTAATGGAAGCAACCTAAATGCCCACAGACAGACGAATGCATAAAGATGTGGTACATATATAAAATGGAATATTACTAAGCCATGAAAGGAATGAAATTGGGTCATTTGTAGAGACGTCGATGGATCTAGAGACTGTCATACAGAGTGAAGTAAGTCAGAAAGAGAAAAACAAATCTTGTATATTCATGCATATATGTGGAACCTAGAAAAACTGTACAGATTAACCATTTTGCAAGGCATAAATAGAGCAACAGATGTAGACAACAATCGTATGGACAACAAGGGGGGAAAGCTCTTGGAGGGGTGGTGGTGGGAGGAGTTGAGAGATTGGGATTGGCATGTAAACATTTATATGTATAAAATAGATAACCAATGAGAACCTGCTGTATAAAAATATAAAATAAAATTCAAAATTAAAAAGAAATAAAATTTAAAAAATAAAACAGAAAAAACAATTATTCCCTTCACATACATGTATTTATATGAATAAATTATTTCCATGCTTATATCTGTAAATACAAAAAAGAGGAATAAAATCTACCTTGAACCAAAAACGAAAAAGAGAAAAAAAAAACAGAACCCACCAGTTACTCAGAGGAAAACCGTATCAGGGCACTTGCTCCAGTTGTAAACAATTCTGAAGTTGGTCAGTGGTGGGGAATCGTCTCCCATTCAGCCAGCAGCCCCCACACAACAAGCGTCCTCATTGCAAAGCTGGGGCACCGTGCCGAGGCATCTGTGAGTAAACGTGAGCTGAACCCCAGGCCAGTTGCTGCTGAACTGTTCCCGCCCTTCCCAGGTAAAACACCTGAATATATACAAGGACTTGAAAGCCTAGAGGAAGGGCCATGGAGCCACACGAGTGACAGCATGCCAGCTGACTTGGTGCCTGCAGGCCAGCCAGGATGGTCCTGGCCCTGGGTGCTCTTCTGGAAGATTTCCATTTCCCTGCCTGAGATACCCGTCCTGTCCCTGCCCCCACTGCTTTTTTCCTTCCTCACCTCTGCCCAGGGAGAAATTCCAGCAGCAGGTATGGGTGACACATCCTCTTCTTTAGCAGGTGGCAGCCTGGCAACTGCTGCAGAAAGTCCAGCAGAGCCCCACTCACACTGGGCCACCCACAAAGCCGTGGCCTCTCACTCCCTCCCACCAGCCCAGCCCCGAGACTGCTGACAGGGCAGAGAAAATGGCGTCAGGCACAGCTGCAGGGGCTTTTGCTGCCTGGAGTGGTATTTATATTGATCTCAACCCAGGCACACCTGGGGAGGGCTGGCCGGCATGGTAAGGCTGCCCAGGTCAGCCAATCATCACCCCTCAGGGGCTCACAGTTGCAGAAAATGGAACTTGCTGAACCGGCCAGGTCCAAGGGACAGGTGTGGGCTCCTGAGAGTCAGGATAGACAAGGGGCTGCAGCTTTGGCTTGTTTTCTAATCATTTTATCTGGCCCATGAGTGGGAGACAACTTCAAGAAAACTCTCTCCTAATGAGAGGAACCCAGGAGTCAGGGAGAGGAGGGGTGGGTGGTGGTTGGAGACAGAGGCCTGGTGCCCTGGGTGCAGTGGAAGTCTCTGGAAGACCAGGTGGAGGGAGGCCACACAGAGTGATGCCCAGGGTCACAGACCTGTCGGAGCTGCTGTTTGTTAGTTCAAGTCCTGCTCTGAGGTGCTCTGTGTCAGCTCTGAGCGACAGGTGAGCTGGGGGTGCTCTTCAATGAGGGCTATGTGCACGGTTCCTGTGTGCCCAGCCCTGCCACGGTACCTGCAAGGGTAGCTCTGTATCCTGGGAGGGGCCTGACCATGAGAGCCCCGTGGGCTGGGTTGGGGGTGGGGTACCTGCCCAGGAGAGCTCCATATCCTGGGATTGGCCTGACCACGAGAGCCCCATGGGTTGCTGGGGACCTGGTAAAGGATGTCAGGACAGTCAGTGAAGCCACCGAGGATATACCTCCAGTTGCTCCTGATCCCTACACCCTGCTGGTCATTCTACCAACCACCAGGACATGGTATTCTGTATTAGTCTTCAATGATGCCTTCTTTTGTATTCCATTAGTCCCAGAGTCACAAGAAATTTTGGCTTGTGAGTGGCAGGACTCAACATACAACTAAAACAATACTTCCGGGCCGTCTTGCCCCAAGGGTTCAAAAATTCCCACACCATCTTTGGGGAAAGCTTAGCTAACGACCGAAAAGTTCTACCTCTGGAAAAGGAAACCCTCCTTCAATATGCAGACGACATTCTGATCGCCAGCCCTACTAAGGAGGCCTCTGAACTACCAAGCCAATAAAGGATAGAAGTTGTCCAAGAAAAAGCTCAAATATCACAGACTGCAGTGACCTGCCTGGGCTTCATTCTCACACAAGGTCAGAGAAGCCCATCCCAGGAAAGGGAAGAAACCATTTGCAGCCTTACCCCTTTCTAAAACTAGAAGACAGCTTAGGGGTTCCTGGGGAGGCCAGGGTTTGCTGCTTCTGGATCCCTAACTACAGTCTACTAGCTGGGCCTCTATATGAAACACTGAAAGGAAAAGATGATGATCCTTTTGAACAGAATCCAGAAGTGGCCTTTCAAGAATGGAAAGAGCAGTCAATTCAGACCCTTGCCCTGGAACTCCCTAATTGAGCTAAACCCTTTGACCTTTCCATTCCCGGTGAAAGGTGAATCGCCATTGGAGAATTAGTGCAAAAACTGGGACCACTTGAAATGGAACAACGCAAGAATGCCATCCAGGTAGGATAAACTACAGTCACCAAGGGGCTTGGCCCACTGCCACATCTGGCCAAGATACTGGCGGTATCTAAAAACCTGGAAATCAGCAGCCCAAAAGGCCACCTCCCTCCTAAGGGAAAAGGACCCCACGTGGTGATCCTAATCACCAACCATGCCCTGAAGTTGCAGGGTTCGCTCCGTGGGCACACCGACCTCGAGTGAGGAGGCCCTCCAACTCCAACATCCAGAGAGATAACCGGGGGCAACAGGGCACCATGACGACTCGTGTGAACATCACTTGACCTGGAGTTTCTCTCATAAAACAACAATAGTGTGTCCCGAAGGAGTAGACTACTGCTTGCAGGACTTCCTGCACCCGGAGGGGAGCTAATAATCTTGGCGGGGGAACCGTATATCACACCGTCACCATAGAAAAGCCTACAGACACCGTGATGATGGTGGCCAATAAGACCGGCTGGACTCCTGTTTACTTCAAAAGGCTGTTGACTCAGTGGCCATCATGGTCCTTGATCACCACTGACCCTGGACTGTCTGGGAGTTGAGCGGGCAGGGCTCTGACACCTGGTGCTGTTTTTACGTTAATTCAGGGGCCTAATTGAAGAAAGAGCAGACTACTGGTCAGAGCATCTAGGCTGGCAGAAACGGTCAGCCTAAGGTGGCCGAACAAATGTGGGGTGGGGTGAAACCGGCCCCCACAGCGTCTCTGCACATCTCTTTCCTGGACCCTTAAAGGTCATTAGAATCTATAACACTTCCAATGCTGGTGCTCAGGCGGACGAGCAGGGAGGCAGGGGTCCTGGGGCCAATCAACGTCACCTGGAGGCTGCTGGGGAGAAGTTCTGACCCTCGTCCCCTGGTATGAGGGCTCCCAACTCAGCACTCAGCAGTTACAGAAGAAGGGTCTGCACCCTCAGCACTCCAAGAATGAGGAACGGGACAAAAGGCAGAGGAGGGGTTTGTCCCCAGCAAAGCCCATTAAAAATCCCTGGGAGATAAAAATAGAATGTGGGCAATAAAGTCAAGTCTGACCTTTTTTATCCTTTGTGCTTTGTCTAATTTCACGTGCTCCTAGGGTCCCACATGCAGAGGTTCCACACCCGGCACTTCAGACCAGATTTCCTGGTGCAGAATGGCTGGGTCGACACCTCAGCTCCTGGGGCCCAGTGCAGACTCCGAGATATAGAGCCTGAGCTGCAGCCAACCCGGCCCTTGAGAGCTCCGCCCCCTCCCTCCCACTGACTCTGACAGGATCTCTACACAGCAGCCCAGCCCACAGCCCACGGGGTAGTGCATGCTCTCACCTCTCCATTCTCTGATGAAAATATAAAGTTTCCTTTGCTTGGGAACCAAACTCAGTCTCGATCTGTTGGCCCCAATGACACTGGGCAGGGGGACCCTTGTTGGGGTCCACTCTGGAGGATCAGTAACAGAAATTGAGACTATTGTAACTTCAGTGAACAGATGTGTGAGCCAAACTGTAGTTAACATAGAACAGTTTATAAGGCTCGGGTAAAATAAGATGTTTCTAACACTTCCATTTGATATTTCCATCACTTTATTATAAGCAAGTTCAGTGAAAAGGTTTGTCTTATTTGTCAGGTCAATATTAGAGAAATGAAGTGATTTCTTTCCAAGGATGTACATCTAATAATCTTGGTTAAAGCTTCAATCTTGTTTTAAATGCTTTTCCATTGAAAATGATACCTCTCTTTCAGCTCCCCCATTTCTGAGAAGTATAAAATCTTATAATTTATTATTACCAAAGGGGAAAGGTGGGAGGAGGGATAAATTAACAGTTTGGAATTAACACATACACACTGCTATGTATAAAATAGATCATCAACAAGGAACTACTGTATAGCACAGGGAACTACACTCAATATTGTGCAATAACCTATAAGGGGAAATAATCGGAAAAAGAATAGATATTTTTATTGACATCATCTATCAATGACAGTTAAAGTGTAACCTAAGGGAAGCCGGTGGTGAGTGCTTCTGACCCTGAAGACTTCAGTCATCTAAAGTTTGGACTCTGCCTACTTCCCAAGGCCCTTAATGAACATATGTGTAGCCGTAGCTTAAAAAACTCCCCAGTTTGGGTTTCGGGGAGACACTGATTTTGAAAAAGCCCTGGTGTTCTCCTTACATGAATGGGACTCTTCCTACTGCTAAAACATGTCTGTCACATCCAGAGGATGGTATACCGTCTGATCGGGAAGAGTTTGGAAAAGGCATCTCATCTCCTCATCTCCTGGTGCTCGGGTTCACCCCTCCAGCGTCTTTACTAACAGTCTCCCCACTTGGAGATGTCAACACTGTCAACATCCTGTTGCGTACAGTTTGGAATTTGTCCAGAGGATGAAGCGGAAGGATGAGGAACAATGAGAGACAAGTCCTAGGTGTTCAGACAGGCACATGTCACTCTAATTTCCAATCAGGAAGATGAATTGACCAAAGGCTAGGGTTGCCCATGGAAACAGTATAGGGCTTGAGGAAATCCCACTGCTTTGTGGCCAGTTCCCATAAACACAAGTTGAACAATGGAACTCAGGGGCAGTAAAATTCACGAAACTGCAGAGTTGAAAATATCTATCACTGAAAAATGTCTTGAGGAAAGTCAGAGAAAAGGATTGGCAAGCAAGGGAGAATGGCAGGAAAGGGATTTGAGGAGGTAGAAAGGATTCGCCATTAAGCACAAGAAAAGGGGCTGAACATTTCCGACATTGCAGTTGGCCAAAAAGGCTGTATGCGTTTTTTTCTGTATATATTCAAGAAAAGGGCATACACTTTTTTAGCCAACCAAACAGGTGGGCACTGGAAATCAATACTACAAAAGATATCACTTCGCATCAGTCAGAAGAGCCATCCTCATAAAGTGTAAACGCCAGAAATGCAGGACAGGGCAAGGAGAAGAGGGAGCCCTGTGAGGCTTATAGTGGAAATGTATATTGCCAACGGCCATTCTGGAGAAGTGTATTGTGTTTACTAAAGCATCTAAAAAATGAGCTACAGAGCATAGGGCACTTGCACTCATGGGCGTATATCTTGGGAAAAACAAAAATCGAGAGGACACAGGCACCCCAATGTTTACTGCCTCTCTGTTTAAAAGATCCTCGACTAGGATATAACTTAAATGTCTCTGGAGGGAAAAAATGGATAGAGATGTGGTACTTATGTAGAGTGGAATATTACTCAGCCTGGAAATCAATGAAATATGGCCAGTTGTAACAACTCCGGAGGAGTTACGTATGATCATTCTAAGTGACATAATTCAAAAAGAAAAAGACACATATCATAAGATATCACTTAAAGGTGGAATCCAAAATGGCTACACATGAAATAAATTACAAAACAAAAACATAGTCAAATATGTAGAAAACACGCGTAAGGCTGCTAAACGGGAAAGGTGGGGAGGGGTGAGGCATCATCCAGGAGGTTGAAATTAGCAAAGATACCATTCCAAATACCAAACTGATAATCAACAAGGCCTACACGGTAGCTAAAAGAACTGCACTCAGCACACTCAAGTCACCGGAAAAGAATATCTATGACTGGTAAGAATCTGAAAAAGAATTTATTGATGTCTCTCTGTACGTGAATCAAGTGGATGTACAGCAGCAAGAAACAGAGCTTTGAAAATCAGCTGTAACCAATATAGTAATAAATTGAAAAAAATAAACGACAGAGAGACAGAGAAAACCTCTTACAACTTTTCCTCAGGGACGGTGATGCAACATGGATTGAACACATCTAGACCCACAGCAGGATGAGACATAAGGCTGGAAACTGTTCGCGCTAAGAGAAATGTGAGGTTGGGTGAGGAAATGCACACCCTTTAAAGTAATACTACCTGGTACCCATTCAATTGGTCCCAAATCTGCAGGTTCAAGGAATCTTCCTACAGCTAAAACATGCATGGAAAACCCAGAGGACTGTACACCATGTGATCGGGAGATGTGTCTAAAATGCACCTCATTTATCCTCTCCTGGTGCTCCTGTTCATCATTCCAGCCACGTTACTTAGAATCTCCCCACTTAGAGAATCAGCACATTTAAACTTCTGTTTCACACATTTTGCAAATTGTGAGGAGGATGAACGGGAAGAGGGGGAAACAATGAGAGAATAGTTGTAGGGGTTTGGACGGGCACATGTCACTCTAATTTCCCATTAAGAATAAGAATTAAAAAAAGGCTCAGCCCGCCTCGCCGGAGCCAAAATAGGGCCTGAAGCAATCCTGCGGTTTTGAGGCCAGCTCACAAAAGAGCAACTTAAAAAATGGAGCTCAGGGTCACTGCAATTCACAAACCTGCAGAGTTATAAATGAAAACTAACGTCCAAAAATATGTTGAGGTAAGGCAAAGAAGAGGATCTGAATGCAAGACAGAATTGCAAGAAACAGATTTCAAGAGATAGATTGGACTCGCCTTTAAAGCACATGAAAAGCGGCAGAATTTCGACAATGATGCAGTTGGCCCAAAAGGGAGTATGCGTTATTTCCTGAATATATCCAGGAAAAAACGCATACGCACTTTATGGGCAACCAAGCAAGCAAGCAATGCAAATGTGCACAACAAAGAAGTCTCATTTCCCACCGGTCAAAAGGGCCATCCGAAAAAATTGTAAAAACCAGAAATGCAGGACAGGCCATGGAGAACAGGGAGCCTTTATACGCTGATGGACAGTGTGTGAACTGCCGAGAGCCACTCTGGAGAAGTGTATGGTGGTTCCTAAATCATCTAAAAAACAGAGCGACAGAGCATAGGGCACTTCCAATCACGGGAGTATATCTAGGGAAGTCTAAAAATCAACAAGACACAAGCACACCACAGTTTAGGGCTACTCTGTTTACAAGAACCTCAACTTCAGTACACCTTAAATATCCCAGGAAAGAGAACAATGGATAAAGAAAATGTGGTACTTATGTACAATGGAATATCTCTTCACCATGAAATCAATGTAATAAGGCTAGTAGAAGGATAAAGAGTGGATTGAGGTCCGATAATACTACTTGAAATAAGTCAAACAGAAAAAGAAACATATCATAAGATATCACTTATAGAGGGAGGATAAATATGGCTGCACAAAAAATGAATTACAAAACAGAACAGTGTCTCACATTTAGAAAACACACTTATGTCAGCTTAAGGGGAAAGGAGAGGTGGGGTGATGCATAAAACCAGAGTTTGAAATTAGCACAGATACCGTTCAATAAACCAAATAGGTATCAGACAAGATCTACACCTCGCTCAATGAACTGGCCTCAACACACCCTATACACCGCAGAGAAATATATCTGAGTAATAAGAATCTTAAAACCCATGTATTGATATATCTCCATAAGGGAATCAAGTGTGCGCAGAGCGGCACAAACACAGCAGTGAAAATGAGCTAAACCCCATTATAGAAATAAATTTTAAAACCAAAACGCAGAAACAATGAAAGAGAGAAAAATTCTTACAAAATTCACTCAGGGGCTGTGATGCAACCTGGAATGACCACATATAAACCCACAGCTGGATAAGACATAAGGCTGGACACTTGGGGCTGAAAGGATTGGAGAGCTTTGGTGAGCAACTGCCGAAAGTTTAATGCAATACTTCATGCTACTTATTCCAAGGGTCCCAACACTCCAAGTTGAAGGGAATCTTCCTACAGCTAAACCATGCATGGGAAATCCAGCGGATGGTATACCATATGATCGGGAAAGGTTTCTAAAATGCACCTCATTTTCCTCTCCTGGGGCTCCGGATCAACATTCCAGCCACTTTACTAACAACATCTCCACATGGAGAGTCAATGCCTTTAAGTTCCGGTATCGCACAGTCTGCAGTTAGTGCGGAGGATGAATGGGAATAGGGGGAACCAGTGAGAAAATAGCTGTAGCGGTATCAATGGGCACATGTCACTCTAATTTCACATCAGGAAGAAGAATTAACCAAAGGCAGAGCAAGGCACCCCAGAAGAAGAATAGGGCCTGAAGAAATCCTGTGGATATGAGGCAAGATCACAAAAATAAGAGCTGAAAAATGGAGCTAAGGGCCACTGCAATTCAAAAACCTGCAGAGTTATAAAGGCCAACTATTCTCCAAAAGTATATTGAGGTAAGGCTATGAAGAGGCACTGAGAGCAAGGCAGAACTGCAGGAAACCGATTTCAGGAGGTAGACAGGAATTGCACTGAAAACATATGAAAACACTCAGAAGGTCGACAATGATGCACTTGGCCAAAAAGGGCGTATGCGTTTCTTCCTGAATATATTCAGGAAGAAACGCATACGCCCTTTCTGGCCAACCAAGCAAGCTCTCAAAGGAAATCTGCACTACAATGAAGTCTCACTTCACCCCGGTCAAAGGGCCATCTGAAAAAAGTGTAAAATCCAGAAAGGCAGGACAGGCCATGGAGAACTGGGAGCCTTCTTATGCTGATGGGCGGGATGTAAATTGCCAGCAGCCACTCTGGAGAAGTGTATGGTGTTTCCTGAAACATCTAAAAAACAAAGCAACAGAGCCTAGGGCACTTGCACTTATGGTCCTATAGCTTAGGGAAATTAAAATCAAAAAGACACAGCCACCCCAAAGTTTGGGACGGCTCTGTTTACAAGAACCTCGTTTATGGTACAAGTTCAATATCACAGAAAGCGAAAAATGGATAAAGAAGTTGTGGTACTTACGTACAATGCAATATCACTCAGCAATGAAATCTATGTCATCAGGCCCGTAGCAGCATAATGAGTGGATTCAGGTACGATGATTCTAAGTGAAATAAGTCACACAGAAAAAGAAACATCATAAGATATCACCAATACACGGAATGTAAACTTGGCTACAAAGGAACTGAATTACAAAACAGAACAGGGTCTCAAATGTAGAAAACCAACTTATGCTTGCTTAAGGGGAAAGGTGAGTTGGGGTGCTGCATGAAACCAGAGATTGAAATTAGCACAGATACCGTTCCATAAGCCAAATATGTAATAGACAAGAGCTACTCCTTGCTCAACGAAGTGGACTCAACACCCCATATTAAACGCCTAAGAATATACCTGACTAGAAATAATCTTAAAACCTACGGATTTATTTGTCTCCGAAAGAGAATCAAGCGTGTGTACAGCGGCATAAACGCAGCAGTGATAGGATTGGTGAGGTTCGGTGAGCAAATGCAGACCCTTTGAAGTCATATTGCATGGTACCCATTCCATGGGTCTCAACTCTCCAGGTTTAAGGGATTCTTCCTTCAGCTAAAACATGCATGTGGAACCCAGAGTATGATCCACCGTGTGATCGGGAAACGTGTTCAAATGTGTCTCGTTTTCGTCCCCTGGTACTCGGGTGCAAACTCCAGACGCTTTACTAACACTCTCCCCACTTGGAGCGTCAGTGCCTTTAACCTCCTGTTTGGCCCAGTTTGCAATTTCTGCGGAAAATGTACAGGAATAGGGAGAACCAATGAGAGACTAGCTGGGGGTGTCTGGACGGGCAAATTTAACTCTCATTTCCCACCAGGAAGAGGAATTAACCAAAGGCTCAGTGTGCCGTGCCGGAACCACACTAGGGCCTGAAGCAATCCTGTGGTGTTGCGGCCAGCTCACAAGAAAGCGAGTTGAAGAAAGGAGCTCAGGGGCACTGTAATTCACAAACCTGCAGAGTTATAAATGACAGCTATCGTCCAAAAATATATTGAAGTAAGGCTGCCAAGAGGACTTGAAAGCGGGGCAGAATTGCAGGAAACCGATTTCAGGAGGTAGACGGGAATTGCATGTAAAGCATAGGAAAAGAGGCAGAACGTCCACAATGATGCACTTGGCCAAAAAGGGCGTATGCGTTTTTTCCTGAATATATTCAGGAAAAAACGCATACGCCCTTTTTGGCCAACCAAGCAAGCTTGCAAAGGAAATCTGCACTACAATGAAGTCTCACTGCCCCACGGTCAAAAGGGCCATCTGAAAAAAGTGTAAAATCCAGAAAGGCAGGACAGGCCATGGAGAACTGGGAGCTTTGTTATGCTGATGGGTGGGATGTAAATTGCCAACAGCCACTCTGGAGAAGTGTATGGTGTTTCCTGAAACATCTAAAAAACAAAGCAACAGAGCCTAGGGCACTTCCACTTATGGTCCTATAGCTTAGGGAAATTAAAATCAAAAAGACACAGCCACCCCAAAGTTTGGGACGGCTCTGTTTACAAGAACCTCGTTTACGGTACAAGTTCAATATCACAGAAAGCGAAAAATGGATAAAGAAGTTGTGGTACTTACGTAGAATGCAATATCACTCAGCAATGAAATCTATGTCATCAGGCCTGTCGCAGCATAATGAGTGGATTCAGGTACGATGATTCTAAGTGAAATAAGTCACACAGAAAAAGAAACATCATAAGATATCACTACTACACGGAATGTAAACTTGGCTACACAGGAACTGAATTACAAAACAGAACAGGGTCTCAAATGTAGAAAACCAACTTATGCTTGCTTAAGGGGAAAGGTGAGTTGGGGTGCTGCATGAAACCAGAGATTGAAATTAGCACAGATACCGTGCCATAAGCCAAAAATGTAATAGACAAGAGCTACTCCTTGCTAAACGAAGTGTACTCAACACCCCATATTAAACGCCTAAGAATACACATGACTAGTAAGAATCTTAAAACCTGTGGATTTATATGTCTCCGAAAGAGAATCAAGCGTGTGTACGGCGGCATAAACGCAGCAGTGATAGGATTGGTGAGGTTCGGTGAGCAAATGCAGACCCTTTGAAGTCATATTGCATGGTACCCATTCCATGGGTCTCAACTCTCCAGGTTTAAGGGATTCTTCCTTCAGCTAAAACATGCATGTGGAACCCAGAGTATGATCCACCGTGTGATCGGGAAACATGTTCCAATGTGTCTCAGTTTTCGTCCCCTGGTACTCGGGTGCAACATTCAAGACGCTTTACTAACACTCTCCCCACTTGGAGAGTCAGTGCCTTTAAACTCCTGTTTGGCCCAGTTTGCAATTTCTGCGGAAAATGTACAGGAATAGGGAGAACCAATGAGAGACTAGCTGGAGGTGTCTGGACGGGCAAATTTAACTCTCATTTCCCACCAGGAAGAGGAATTAATCAAAGGTTCAGCATGCCGTGCCGGAACAACACTAGGGCCTGAAGAAATCCTGCGGTGTTGCGGCCAGCTCACAAGAAAGCGAGTTGAAGAAAGGAGCTAAGGGGCACTGTAATTCACAAACCTGCAGAGTTATAAATGACAGCTATCGTCCAAAAATATATTGAAGTAAGGCTGCCAAGAGGACTTGAAAGCGGGGCAGAATTGCAGGAAACCGATTTCAGGAGGTAGACGGGAAATGCATGTAAAGCATAGGAAAAGAGGCAGAACGTCCACAATGATGCACTTGGCCAAAAAGGGCGTATGCGTTTTTTCCTGAATATATTCAGGAAAAAACGCATACGCCCTTTTTGGCCACCCAAGCAAGCTTGCAAAGGAAATCTGCACTACAATGAAGTCTCACTGCCCCCCAGTCAAAAGGGCCATCTGAAAAAAGTGTAAAATCCAGAAAGGCAAGACAGGACATGGAGAATTGGGAGCCTTGTTATGCTGATGGGCGGGATGTAAATTGCCAACAGCCACTCTGGAGAAGTGTATGCTGTTTCCTGAAACATCTAAAAAACAAAGCAACAGAGCCTAGGGCACTTCCACTTATGGTCCTATAGCTTAGGGAAATTAAAATCAAAAAGACACAGCCACCCCAAAGTTAGGGACGGCTCTGTTTACAAGAACCTTGTTTACGGTACAAGTTCAATATCACAGAAAGCGAAAAATGGATAAAGAAGTTGTGGTACTTACGTACAATGCAATATCACTCAGCAATGAAATCTATGTAATCAGGCCCGTAACAGCATAATGAGTGTATTAAGGTACGATGATTGTAAGTGAAATAAGTCACACAGAAAAAGAAACATCATAAGATATCACTACTACACGTAATGTAAACTTGGCTACACAGGAACTGAATTACAAAACAGAACAGGGTCTCAAATGTAGAAAACCAACTTATGCTTGCTTAAGGGGAAAGGTGAGTTGGGGTGCTGCATGAAACCAGAGATTGAAATTAGCACAGATACCGTTCCATAAGCCAAATATGTAATAGACAAGAGCTACTCCTTGCTCAACGAAGTGGACTCAACACCCCATATTAAACGCCTAAGAATATACCTGACTAGTAAGAATATTAAAACCTACCGATTTATATGTCTCCGAAAGAGAATCAAGCGTGTGTACGGCGGCATAAACGCAGCAGTGATAGGATTGGTGAAGTTCGGTGAGCAAATGCAGACCCTTTGAAGTCATATTGCATGGTACCCATTCCATGGGTCTCAACTCTCCAGGTTTAAGGGATTCTTCCTTCAGCTAAAACATGCATGTGGAACCCAGAGTATGATCCACCGTGTGATCGGGAAACGTGTTCAAATGTGTCTCAGTTTTCGTCCCGTGGAACTCGGGTGCAACATTCCAGATGCTTTACTAACACTCTCCCCACTTGGAGAGTCAGTGCCTTTAACCTCCTGTTTGGCCCAGTTTGCAATTTCTGTGGAAAATGAACAGGAATAGGTAGAACCAAAGAGAGACTAGCTGGAGGTGTCTGGACGGGCAAATTTAACTCTCATTTCCCACGAGGAAGAGGAATTAACCAAAGGCTCAGCGTGCCGTGCCGGAACCACACTAGGGCCTGAAGTAATCCTGCGGTGTTGCGGCCAGCTCACAAGAAAGCGAGTTGAAGAAAGGAGCTCAGGGGCACTGTAATTCCCAAACCTGCAGAGTTATAAATGACAGCTATCGTCCAAAAATATATTGAAGTAAGGCTGCCAAGAGGACTTGAAAGCGGGGCAGAATTGTAGGAAATCGATTTCAGGAGGTACACTGGAATTGCATGTAAAGCATAGAAAAGAGGCAGAACGTCCACAATGATGCACTTGGCCAAAAAGGGCGTATGCGTTTTTTCCTGAATATATTCAGGAAAAAACGCATACGCCCTTTTTGGCCAACCAAGCAAGCTTGCAAAGGATATCTGAACTACAATGAAGTCTCACTGCCCCCCGGTCAAAAGGGCCAACTGAAAAAAGTGTAAAATCCAGAAAGGCAGGACAGGCCATGGAGAACTGGGAGCCTTGTTATGCTGATGGGTGGGATGTAAATTGCCAACAGCCACTCTGAAGAAGTGTATGGTGTTTCCTGAAACATCTAAAAAACTAAGCAACAGAGCCTAGGGCACTTCCACTTATGGTCCTATAGCTTAGGGAAATTAAAATCAAAAAGACACGGTCACCCCAAAGTTTGGGACGGCTCTGCTTACAAGAACCTCGTTTACGGTACAAGTTCAATATCACAGAAAGCGAAAAATGGATAAAGAAGTTGTGGTACTTACGTACAATGCAATATCACTCAGCAATGAAATCTATGTCATCAGGCCCGTAGCAGCATAATGAGTGGATTCAGGTACGATGATTGTAAGTGAAATAAGTCACACAGAAAAAGAAACATCATAAGATATCACTACTACACGGAATGTAAACTTGGCTACACAGGAACTGAATTACAAAACAGAACAGGGTCTCAAATGTAGAAAACCAACTTATGCTTGCTTAAGGGGAAAGGTGAGTTGGGGTGCTGCATGAAACCAGAGATTGAAATTAGCACAGATACCGTGCCATAAGCCAAAAATGTAATAGACAAGAGCTACTCCTTGCTAAACGAAGTGTACTCAACACCCCATATTAAACGCCTAAGAATACACATGACTAGTAAGAATCTTAAAACCTGTGGATTTATATGTCTCCGAAAGAGAATCAAGCGTGTGTACGGCGGCATAAACGCAGCAGTGATAGGATTGGTGAGGTTCGGTGAGCAAATGCAGACCCTTTGAAGTCATATTGCATGGTACCCATTCCATGGGTCTCAACTCTCCTGGTTTAAGGGATTCTTCCTTCAGCTAAAACATGCATGTGGAACCCAGAGTATGATCCACCGTGTGATCGGGAAACGTGTTCCAATGTGTCTCAGTTTTCGTCCCCTGGTACTCGGGTGCAACATTCAAGACGCTTTACTAACACTCTCCCCACTTGGAGAGTCAGTGCCTTTAAACTCCTGTTTGGCCCAGTTTGCAATTTCTGCCGAAAATGTACAGGAATAGGGAGAACCAATGAGAGACTAGCTGGAGGTGTCTGGACGGGCAAATTTAACTCTCATTTCCCACCAGGAAGAGGAATTAATCAAAGGTTCAGCATGCCGTGCCGGAACCACACTAGGGCCTGAAGCAATCCTGCGGTGTTGCGGCCAGCTCACAAGAAAGCGAGTTGAAGAAAGGAGCTAAGGGGCACTGTAATTCACAAACCTGCAGAGTTATAAATGACAGCTATCGTCCAAAAATATATTGAAGTAAGGCTGCCAAGAGGACTTGAAAGCGGGGCAGAATTGCAGGAAACCGATTTCAGGAGGTAGACGGGAATTGCATGTAAAGCATAGGAAAAGAGGCAGAACGTCCACAATGATGCACTTGTCCAAAAAGGGCGTATGCGTTTTTTCCTGAATATATTCAGGAAAAAACGCATACGCCCTTTTTGGCCAACCAAGCAAGCTTGCAAAGGAAATCTGCACTACAATGAAGTCTCACTGCCCCCCGGTCAAAAGGGCCATCTGAAAAAAGTGTAAAATCCAGAAAGGCAAGACAGGACATGGAGAATTGGGAGCCTTGTTATGCTGATGGGCGGGATGTAAATTGCCAACAGCCACTCTGGAGAAGTGTATGCTGTTTCCTGAAACATCTAAAAAACAAAGCAACAGAGCCTAGGGCACTTCCACTTATGGTCCTATAGCTTAGGGAAATTAAAATCAAAAAGACACAGCCACCCCAAAGTTTGGGACGGCTCTGTTTACAAGAACCTTGTTTACGGTACAAGTTCAATATCACAGAAAGCGAAAAATGGATAAAGAAGTTGTGGTACTTACGTACAATGCAATATCACTCAGCAATGAAATCTATGTAATCAGGCCCGTAACAGCATAATGAGTGGATTAAGGTACGATGATTGTAAGTGAAATAAGTCACACAGAAAAAGAAACATCATAAGATATCACTACTACACGGAATGTAAACTTGGCTACACAGGAACTGAATTACAAAACAGAACAGGGTCTCAAATGTAGAATACCAACTTATGCTTGCTTAAGGGGAAAGGTGAGTTGGGGTGCTGCATGAAACCAGAGATTGAAATTAGCACAGATACCGTTCCATAAGCCAAATATGTAATAGACAAGAGCTACTCCTTGCTCAACGAAGTGGACTCAACACCCCATATTAAACGCCTAAGAATATACCTGACTAGTAAGAATATTAAAACCTACCGATTTATATGTCTCCGAAAGAGAATCAAGCGTGTGTACGGCGGCATAAACGCAGCAGTGATAGGATTGGTGAAGTTCGGTGAGCAAATGCAGACCCTTTGAAGTCATATTGCATGGTACCCATTCCATGGGTCTCAACTCTCCAGGTTTAAGGGATTCTTCCTTCAGCTAAAACATGCATGTGGAACCCAGAGTATGATCCACCGTGTGATCGGGAAACGTGTTCAAATGTGTCTCAGTTTTCGTCCCGTGGAACTCGGGTGCAACATTCCAGATGCTTTACTAACACTCTCCCCACTTGGAGAGTCAGTGCCTTTAACCTCCTGTTTGGCCCAGTTTGCAATTTCTGTGGAAAATGAACAGGAATAGGTAGAACCAAAGAGAGACTAGCTGGAGGTGTCTGGACGGGCAAATTTAACTCTCATTTCCCACGAGGAAGAGGAATTAACCAAAGGCTCAGCGTGCCGTGCCGGAACCACACTAGGGCCTGAAGTAATCCTGCGGTGTTGCGGCCAGCTCACAAGAAAGCGAGTTGAAGAAAGGAGCTCAGGGGCACTGTAATTCCCAAACCTGCAGAGTTATAAATGACAGCTATCGTCCAAAAATATATTGAAGTAAGGCTGCCAAGAGGACTTCAAAGCGGGGCAGAATTGCAGGAAACCGATTTCAGGAGGTAGACGGGAATTGCATGTAAAGCATAGGAAAAGAGGCAGAACGTCCACAATGATGCACTTGGCTAAAAAGGGCGTATGCGTTTTTTCCTGAATATATTCAGGAAAAAACGCATACGCCCTTTTTGGCCAACCAAGCAAGCTTGCAAAGGAAATCTGCACTACAATGAAGTCTCACTGCCCCCCGGTCAAAAGGGCCATCTGAAAAAAGTGTAAAATCCAGAAAGGCAGGACAGGCCATGGAGAACTGGGAGCCTTGTTATGCTGGTGGGCGGGATGTAAATTGCCAACAGCCACTCTGGAGAAGTGTATGGTGTTTCCAGAAACATCTAAAAAACAAAGCAACAGAGCCTAGGGCACTTCCACTTATGGTCCTATAGCTTAGGAATATTAAAATCAAAAAGACACAGCCACCCCAAAGTTTGGGCTGGCTCTGTTTACAAGAACCTCGTTTACGGTACAAGATCAATATCACAGAAAGCGAAAAATGGATAAAGAAGTTGTGGTACTTACGTACAATGCAATATCACTCAGCAATGAAATCTATGTCATCAGGCCCATAGCAGCATAATGAGTGGATTAGGTACGATGATTCTAAGTGAAATAAGTCACACAGAAAAAGAAACATCATAAGGTATCACTACTACACGGCATGTAAACTTGGCTACACAGGAACTGAATTACAAAACAGAACAGGGTCTCAAATGTAGAAAACCAACTTACGCTAGCTTAAGGGGAAAGGTGAGTTGGGGTGCTGCATGAAACCAGAGATTGAAATTAGCACAGATACCGTGCCATAAGCCAAATATATAATAGACAAGAGCTACTCCTTGCTCAACGAAGTGGACTCAACACCCCATATTAAACGCCTAAGAATATACCTGACTAGAAATAATCTTAAAACCTACGGATTTATATGTCTCCGAAAGACAATCAAGCGTGTGTACAGCGGCATAAACGCAGCAGCGATAGGATTGGTGAGGTTTGGTGAGCAAATGCAGACTCTTTGAAGTCATATTGTATGGTATCCATTCCATGGGTCTCAACTCTCCATGTTTAAGGGATTCTTCCTTCAGCTAAAACATGCATGTGGAACCCAGAGTATGATCCACCGTGTGATTGGGAAACGTGTTCAAATGTGTCTCAGTTTTCGTCCCCTGGTACTCGGGTGCAACATTCAAGACGCTTTACTAACACTCTCCCCACTTGGAGAGTCAGTGCCTTTAATCTCCTGTTTGGCCCAATTTGCAATTTCTGCGGAAAATGTACAGGAATAGGGAGAACCAATGAGAGACTAGCTGGAGGTGTCTGGACGGGCAAATTTAACTCTCATTTCCCACCAGGAAGAGGAATTAACCAAAGGTTCAGCGTGCCATTCCGGAACCACACTAGGGCCTGAAGCAATCCTGCGGTGTTGTGGCCAGCTCACAAGAAAGCGAGTTGAAGAAAGGAGCTCAGGGGCACTGTAATTCACAAACCTGCAGAGTTATAAATGACAGCTATCGTCCAAAAATATATTGAAGTAAGGCTGCCAAGAGGACTGGAAAGCGGGGCAGAATTGCAGGAAACCGATTTCAGGAGGTAGACGGGAATTGCATGTAAAGCATAGGAAAAGAGGCAGAACGTCCACAATGATGCACTTGGCCAAAAAGGGCGTATGCGTTTTTTCCTGAATATATTCAGGAAAAAACGCATACGCCCTTTTTGGCCAACCAAGCAAGCTTGCAAAGGAAATCTGCACTACAATGAAGTCTCACTGTTCCCCGGTCAAAAGGCTATCTGAAAAAAGTGTAAAATCCAGAAAGGCAGGACAGGCCATGGAGAACTGGGAGCCTTGTTATTCTGATGGGTGGGATGTAAATTGCCAACAGCCACTCTGCAGAAGTGTATGGTGTTTCCTGAAACATCCAAAAAACAAAGCAACAGAGCCTAGGGCACTTCCACTTATGGTCCTATAGATTAGGGAAATTAAAATCAAAAAGACACAGCCACCCCGAAGTTTGGGACGGCTCTGTTTAAAGAACCTCATTTACGGTACAAGTTCAATATCACAGAAAGCGAAAAATGGATAAAGAAGTTGTGGTACTTACGTACAATGCAATATCACTCAGCAATGAAATCTATGTCATCAGGCCCATAGCAGCATAATGAGTGGATTCAGGTACGATGATTCTAAGTGAAATAAGTCACACAGAAAAAGAAACATCATAAGATATCACTACTACACGTAATGTAAACTTGGCTACACAGGAACTAAATTACTAAACAGAACAGAGTGTCAAATGTAGAAAACCAATTTATGCTTGCTTAAGGGGAAAGGTGAGTTGGGGTGCTGCATACAACAAGAGATTGAAGTTAGCACAGATACCGTTCCATAAGCCAAATATATAATAGACAAGTGCTACTCCTTGCTCAACGAAGTGGACTCAACACCCCATATTAAACGCCTAACAATATACCTGACTAGTAAGAATCTTAAAACCTATGGATTTATATGTCTCCGAAAGGCAATCAAGCGTGTGTACAGCGGCATAAACGCAGCAGCGATAGGATTGGTGAGGTTCGGTGAGCAAATGCAGACACTTTGAAGTCATATTGTATGGTATCCATTCCATGGGTCTCAACTCTCCAAGTTTAAGGGATTCTTCCTTCAGCTAAAACATGCATGTGGAACCCAGAGTATGATCCACCGTGTGATTGGGAAACGTGTTCAAATGTGTCTCAGTTTTCGTCCCCTGGTACTCGGGTGCAACATTCAAGATGCTTTACTTACACTCTCCCCACTTGGAGAGTCAGTGCCTTTAACCTCCTGTTTGGCCCAGTTTGCAATTTCTGCGGAAAATGTACAGGATTAGGGAGAACCAATGAGAGACTAGCTGGAGGTGTCTGGACGGGCAAATTTAACTCTCATTTCCCACCAGGAAGAGGAATTAACCAAAGGCTCAGCGTGCCGTGCAGGAACTACACTAGGGCCTGAAGCAATCCTGCGGTGTTGCGGCCAGCTCACAAGAAAACGAGTTGAAGAAACGAGCTCAGGGGCACTGTAATTCACAAACCTGCAGAGTTATAAATGACAGCTATCGTCCAAAAATATATTGAAGTAAGACTGCCAAGATGACTTGAAAGTGGGGCAGAATTGCAGGAAATCGATTTCAGGAGGTACACTGGAATTGCATGTAAAGCATAGGAAAAGAGGCAGAACGTCCACAATGATGCACTTGGCCAAAAAGGGCGTATGCGTTTTTTCCTGAATATATTCAGGAAAAAACGCATACGCCCTTTTTGGCCAACGAAGCAAGCTTGCAAAGGATATCTGCACTGCAATGAAGTCTCACTGCCCCCCGGTCAAAAGGGCCATCTGAAAAAAGTGTAAAATCCAGAAAGGCAGGACAGGCCATGGAGAACTGGGAGCCTTGTTATGCTGATGGGCGGGATGTAAATTGCCAACAGCCACTCTGGAGAAGTGTATGGTGTTTCCTGAAACATCTAAAAAACAAAGCACCAGAGCCTAGGGCACTTCCACTTATGGTCCTATAGCTTAGGGAAATTAAAATCAAAAAGACACAGTCACCCCAAAGTTTGGGACGGCTCTGTTTACAAGAACCTCGTTTACGGTACAAGTTCAATATCACAGAAAGCGAAAAATGGATAAAGAAGTTGTGGTACTTACGTACAATGCAATATCACTCAGCAATGAAATCTATGTCATCAGGCCCGTAGCAGCATAATGAGTGGATTCAGGTATGATGATTCTAAGTGAAATAAGTCACACAGAAAAAGAAACACCATAAGATATCACTACTACACGGAAGGTAAACTTGGCTACACAAGAACTGAATTACAAAACAGAACAGGTTCTCAAATGTAGAAAACCTACTTATGCTTGATTGAGGGGAAAGGTGAGTTGGGGTGCTGCATGAAACCAGAGATTGAAATTAGCACAGATACCGTTCCATAAGCCAAATATGTAATAGACAAGAGCTACTCCTTGCTCAACGAAGTGGACTCAACACCCCATATTATACGCCTAAGAATATACCTGAGTAGAAATAATCTTAAAACCTACGGATTTATATGTCTCCGAAAGACAATCAAGCGTGTGTACAGCGGCATAAACGCAGCAGTGATAGGATTGGTGAGGTTCGGTGAGCAAATGCAGACCCTTTGAAGTCATATTGCATGGTACCCATTCCATGGGTCTCAACTCTCCAGGTTTAAGGGATTCTTCCTTCAGCTAAAACATGCATGTGGAACCCAGAGTATGATCCACCGTGTGATCGGGAAACGTGTTCAAATGTGTCTCAGTTTTCGTCCCCTGGTACTCGGGTGCAACACTCCAGACGGTTTACTAACACTCTCTCCACTTGGAGAGTCAGTGCCTTTAACCTCCTGTTTCGCCCAGTTTGTAATTTGTGTGGAAAATGAACAGGAATAGGGAGAACGAAAGAGAGACTAGCTGGAGGTGTCTGGACGGGCAAATTTAACTCTCATTTCCCACCAGGAAGAGGAATTAACCAAAGGCTCAGCGTGCCGTGCCGGAACTACACTAGGGCCTGAAGCAATCCTGCGGTGTTGCGGCCAGCTCACAAGAAAGCGAGTTGAAGAAAGGAGCTCAGGGGCACTGTAATTCACAAACCTGCAGAGTTATAAATGACAGCTATCGTCCAAAAATATATTGAAGTAAGGCTGCCAAGAGGACTTGAAAGCGGGGCAGAATTGCAGGAAACCGATTTCAGGAGGTAGACGGGAATTGCATGTAAAGCATAGGAAAAGAGGCAGAACGTCCAAAATGATGCACTTGGGCAAAAAGGGCGTATGTGTTCTTTCCTGAATATATTCAGGAAAAAACGCATACGCCCTTTTTGGCCAACCAAGCAGGCTTGCAAATGAAATCTACACTACAATGAAGTCTCACTGCCCCCCGGTCAAAAGGGCCATCTGAATAAAGTGTAATATCCAGAAAGGCAGGACAGGGCATGGAGAACTGAGAGCCTTGTTATGCTGATGGGCGGGATGTAAATTGTCAACAGCCACTCTGGAGAAGTGTATGGTGTTTCCTGAAACATCTAAAAAACAAAGCAACAGAGCCTAGGGCACTTCCACTTATGGTCCTATAGCTTAGGGAAATTAAAATCAAAAAGACACAGCCTCCCCAAACTTTGGGATGGCTCTGTTTACAAGAACCTCGTTTATGGTACAAGTTCAATATCACAGAAAGCGAAAAATGGATACAGAAGTTGTGGTACTTACGTACAATGCAATATCACTCAGCAATGAAATCTATGTCATCAGGCCCGTAGCAGCATAGTGAGTGGATTCAGGTATGATGATTCTAAGTGAAATAAGTCACACAGAAAAAGAAACATCATAAGATATCACCAATACACGGAATGTAAACTTGGCTACACAGGAACTGAATTACAAAACAGAACAGGGTCTCAAATGTAGAAAACCAACGTATGCTTGCTTAAGGGGAAAGGTGAGTTGGGGTGCTGCATGAAACCAGAGATTGAAATTAGCACAGATACCGTTCCATAAGCCAAATATGCAATAGACAAGAGCTACTCCTTGCTGAACGAAGTGGAGTCAACACCCCATATTAAACGCCTAAGAATATACCTGACTAGAAATAATCTTAAAACCTACGGATTTATATGTCTCCGAAAGAGAATCAAGCGTGTGTACAACGGCATAAACGCAGCAGTGATAGGATTGGTGAGGTTCGGTGAGCAAATGCAGACCCTTTGAAGTCATATTGCATGGTACCCATTCCATGGGTCTCACCTCTCCAGGTTTAAGGGATTCTTCCTTCAGCTAAAACATGCATGTGGAACCCAGAGTATGATCCAACGTGTGATCGGGAAACGTGTTTAAATGTGTCTCAGTTTTCGTCCCCTGGTACTCGGGTGCAAACTCCAGACGCTTTACTAACACTCTCCCCACTTGGAGAGTCAGTGCCTTTAACCTCCTGTTTGGCCCAGTTTGCAATTTCTGCGAAAAATGTACAGGAATAGGGAGAACCAATGAGAGACTAGCTGGGGGTGTCTGGACGGGCAAATTTAACTCTCATTTTCCACCAGGAACAGGAATTAACCAAAGGCTCAGCATGCCGTGCCGGAACCACACTAGGGCCTGAAGCAATCCTGCGGTGTTGCGGCCAGCTCACAAGAAAGCGAGTTGAAGAAAGGAGCTCAGGGGCACTGTAATTCACAAACCTGCAGAGTTATAAATGACAGCTATCGTCCAAAAATATATTGAAGTAAGGCTGCCAAGAGGACTTGAAAGCGGGGCAGAATTGCAGGAAACCGATTTCAGGAGGTAGATGGGAATTGGATGTAAAGCATAGGAAAAGAGGCAGAACGTCCACAATGATGCACTTGGCCAAAAAGGGCGTATGCGTTTTTTCCTGAATATATTCAGGAAAAATCGCATACGCCCTTTTTGGCCAACCAAGCAAGCTTGCAAAGGAAATCTGCACTACAATGAAGTCTCACTGCCCCCTGGTCAAAAGGGCCATCTGAAGAAAGTGTAAAATCCAGAAAGGCAGGACAGGCCATGGAGAACTGGGAGCTTTGTTATGCTGATGGGCGGGATGTAAATTGCCAACAGCCACTCTGGAGAAGTGTATGGTGTTTCCTGAAACATCTAAAAAACAAAGCAACAGAGCCTAGGGCACTTCCACTTATGGTCCTATAGCTTAGGGAAATTAAAATCAAAAAGACACAGCCACCCCAAAGTTTGGGACGGCTCTGTTTACAAGAACCTCGTTTACGGTACAAGCTCAATATCACAGAAAGCGAAAAATGGATAAAGTAGTTGTGGTACTTACGTACAATGCAATATCACTCAGCAATGAAATCTATGTCATCAGGCCCGTCGCAGCATAATGAGTGGATTCAGGTACGATGATTCTAAGTGAAATAAGTCACACAGAAAAAGAAACATCATAAGATATCACTACTACACGGAATGTAAACTTAGCTACACAGGAACTGAATTACAAAAAAGAACAGGGTCTCAAATGTAGAAAACCAACTTATGCTTGCTTAAGGGGAAAGGTGAGTTGGGGTGCTGCATGAAACCAGAGATTGAAATTAGCACAGATACCGTGCCATAAGCCAAATATGTAATAGACAAGAGCTACTCCTTGCTCAACGCAGTGGACTCAACACCCCATATTAAACGCCTAAGAATATACCTCACTAGAAATAATCTTAAAACCTACGCATTTATATGTCTCCGAAAGAGAATCAAGCATGTGTACGGCTGCATAAACGCAGCAGTGATAGGATTGGTGAGGTTCGGTGAGCAAATGCAGACCCTTTGAAGTCATACTGCATGGTACCCATTCCATGGGTCTCAACTCTCCAGGTTTAAGGGATTCTTCCTTCAGCTGAAACATGCATGTGGAACACAGAGTATGATCCACCGTGTGATCAGGAAACGTGTTCAAATGTGTCTCAGTTTTCGTCCCCTGGTACTCGGGTGCAACATTCAAGACGCTTTACTAACACTCTCCCCACTTGGAGAGTCAGTGCCTTTAAACTCCTGTTTGGCCCAGTTTGCAATTTCTGCGGAAAATGTACAGGAATAGGGAGAACCAATGAGAGACTAGCTGGAGGTGTGTGGACGGGCAAATTTAACTCTCATTTCCCACCAGGAAGAGGAATTAACCAAAGGCTCAGCGTGCCGTGCCGGAACCACACTAGGGCCTGAACTAATCCTGCGGTGTTGCGGCCAGCTCACAAGAAACCGAGTTGAAGAAACGAGCTCAGGGGCACTGTAATTCACAAACCTGCAGAGTTATAAATGACAGCTATCGTCCAAAAATATATTGAAGTAAGGCTGCCAAGAGGACTTGAAAGCGGGGCAGAATTGCAGGAAATCGATTTCAGGAGGTACACTGGAAATGCATGTAAAGCATAGGAAAAGAGGCAGAACGTCCACAATGATGCACTTGGCCAAAAAGGGCGTATGCGTTTTTTCCTGAATATATTCAGGAAAAAACGCATACGCCCTTTTTGGCCAACCAAGCAAGCTTGCAAAGGAAATCTGCACTACAATGAAGTCTCACTGCCCCCTGGTCAAAAGGGCCATCTGAAAAAAGTGTAAAATCCAGAAAGGCAGGACAGGCCATGGAGAACTGGGAGCTTTGTTATGCTGATGGGCGGGATGTAAATTGCCAACAGCCACTCTGGAGAAGTGTATGCTGTTTCCTGAAACATCTAAAAAACAAAGCAACAGAGCCTAGGGCACTTCCACTTATGGTCCTATAGCTTAGGGAAATTAAAATCAAAAAGACACAGCCACCCCAAAGTTTGGGACGGCTCTGTTTACAAGAACCTCGTTTACGGTACAAGCTCAATATCACAGAAAGCGAAAAATGGATAAAGAAGTTGTGGTACTTACGTACAATGCAATATCACTCAGCAATGAAATCTATGTCATCAGGCCCGTCGCAGCATAATGAGTGGATTCAGGTACGATGATTCTAAGTGAAATAAGTCACACAGAAAAAGAAACATCATAAGATATCACTACTACACGGAATGTAAACTTAGCTACACAGGAACCGAATTACAAAAAAGAACAGGGTCTCAAATGTAGAAAACCAACTTATGCTTGCTTAAGGGGAAAGGTGAGTTGGGGTGCTGCATGAAACCAGTGATTGAAATTAGCACAGATACCGTGCCATAAGCCAAATATGTAATAGACAAGAGCTACTCCTTGCTCAACGCAGTGGACTCAACACCCCATATTAAACGCCTAAGAATATACCTCACTAGAAATAATCTTAAAACCTACGCATTTATATGTCTCCGAAAGAGAATCAAGCATGTGTACGGCTGCATAAACGCAGCAGTGATAGGATTGGTGAGGTTCGGTGAGCAAATGCAGACCCTTTGAAGTCATACTGCATGGTACCCATTCCATGGGTCTCAACTCTCCAGGTTTAAGGGATTCTTCCTTCAGCTGAAACATGCATGTGGAACACAGAGTATGATCCACCGTGTGATCAGGAAATGTGTTCAAATGTGTCTCAGTTTTCGTCCCCTGGTACTCGGGTGCAACATTCAAGACGCTTTACTAACACTCTCCCCACTTGGAGAGTCAGTGCCTTTAAACTCCTGTTTGGCCCAGTTTGCAATTTCTGCGGAAAATGTACAGGAATAGGGAGAACCAATGAGAGACTAGCTGGAGGTGTGTGGACGGGCAAATTTAACTCTCATTTCCCACCAGGAAGAGGAATTAACCAAAGGCTCAGCGTGCCGTGCCGGAACCACACTAGGGCCTGAACTAATCCTGCGGTGTTGCGGCCAGCTCACAAGAAACCGAGTTGAAGAAACGAGCTCAGGGGCACTGTAATTCACAAACCTGCAGAGTTATAAATGACAGCTATCGTCCAAAAATATATTGAAGTAAGGCTGCCAAGAGGACTTGAAAGCGGGCCAGAATGGCAGGAAATCGATTTCAGGAGGTACACTGGAAATGCATGTAAAGCATAGGAAAAGAGGCAGAACGTCCACAATGATGCACTTGGCCAAAAAGGGCGTATGCGTTTTTTCGTGAATATATTCAGGAAAAAACGCATACGCCCTTTTTGGCCAACCAAGCAAGCTTGCAAAGGATATTTGCACTACAATGAAGTCTCACTGCCCCCCGGTCAAAAGGGCCATCTGAAAAAAGTATAAAATCCAGAAAGGCAGGACAGGCCATGGAGAACTGGGAGCCTTCTATGCTGATGGGCGGGATGTAAATTGCCAACAGCCACTCTGGAGAAGTGTATGGTGTTTCCTGAAACATCTAAAAAACAAAGCAACAGAGCCTAGGGCACTTCCACTTATGGTCCTATAGCTTAGGGAAATTAAAATCAAAAAGACACAGTCACCCCAAAGTTTGGGACGGCTCTGTTTACAAGAACCTCGTTTACGGTACAAGTTCAATATCACAGAAAGCGAAAAATGGATAAAGAACTTGTGGTACTTACGTACAATGCAATATCACTCAGCAATGAAATCTATGTCATCAGGCCCGTAGCAGCATAATGAGTGGATTCAGGTATGATGATTCTAAGTGAAATAAGTCACACAGAAAAAGAAACACCAGAAGATATCACTACTACACGGAAGGTAAACTTGTCTACAAAAGAACTGAATTACAAAACAGAACAGGGTCTCAAATGTAGAAAACCAACTTATGCTTGCTTGAGGGGAAAGGTGAGTTGGGGTGCTGCATGAAACCAGAGATTGAAATTAGCACAGATACCGTTCCATAAGCCAAATATGTAATAGACAAGAGCTACTCCTTGCTCAACGAAGTGGACCCAACACCCCATATTAAACGCCTAAGAATATACCTGACTAGTAAGAATATTAAAACCTACGGATTTATATGTCTCCGAAAGAGAATCAAGCGTGTGTACAGCAGCATAAACGCAGCAGTGATAGGATTGGTGAGGTTCGGTGAGCAAATGCAGACCCTTTGAAGTCATATTGCATGGTACCCATTCCATGGGTCTCAACTCTCCAAGTTTAAGGGATTCTTCCTTCAGCGAAAACATGCATGTGGAACACAGAGTATGATTCACCGTGTGATCAGGAAACGTGTTCAAATGTGTCTCAGTTTTCGTCCCCTGGTACTCGGGTGCAACACTCCAGACGGTTTACTAACACTCTCTCCACTTGGAGAGTCAGTGCCTTTAACCTCCTGTTTCGCCCAGTTTGTAATTTCTGTGGAAAATGAACAGGAATAGGGAGAACGAAAGAGAGACTAGCTGGAGGTGTCTGGACGGGCAAATTTAACTCTCATTTCCCACCAGGAAGAGGAATTAACCAAAGGCTCAGCGTGCCGTGCCGGAACTACACTAGGGCCTGAAGCAATCCTGCGGTGTTGCGGCCAGCTCACAAGAAAGCGAGTTGAAGAAAGGAGCTCAGGGGCACTGTAATTCACAAACCTGCAGAGTTATAAATGACAGCTATCGTCCAAAAATATATTGAAGTAAGGCTGCCAAGAGGACTTGAAAGCGGGGCAGAATTGCAGGAAACCGATTTCAGGAGGTAGACGGGAATTGCATGTAAAGCATAGGAAAAGAGGCAGAACGTCCAAAATGATGCACTTGGGTAAAAAGGGCGTATGTGTTCTTTCCTGAATATATTCAGGAAAAAACGCATACGCCCTTTTTGGCCAACCAAGCAGGCTTGCAAATGAAATCTACACTACAATGAAGTCTCACTGCCCCCCGGTCAAAAGGGCCATCTGAATAAAGTGTAATATCCAGAAAGGCAGGACAGGGCATGGAGAACTGAGAGCCTTGTTATGCTGATGGGCGGGATGTAAATTGTCAACAGCCACTCTGGAGAAGTGTATGGTGTTTCCTGAAACATCTAAAAAACAAAGCAACAGAGCCTAGGGCACTTCCACTTATGGTCCTATAGCTTAGGGAAATTAAAATCAAAAAGACACAGCCTCCCCAAACTTTGGGATGGCTCTGTTTACAAGAACCTCGTTTATGGTACAAGTTCAATATCACAGAAAGCGAAAAATGGATACAGAAGTTGTGGTACTTACGTACAATGCAATATCACTCAGCAATGAAATCTATGTCATCAGGCCCGTAGCAGCATAATGAGTGGATTCAGGTATGATGATTCTAAGTGAAATAAGTCACACAGAAAAAGAAACATCATAAGATATCACCAATACACGGAATGTAAACTTGGCTACACAGGAACTGAATTACAAAACAGAACAGGGTCTCAAATGTAGAAAATCAACTTATGCTTGCTTAAGGGGAAAGGTGAGTTGGGGTGCTGCATGAAACCAGAGATTGAAATTAGCACAGATACCGTTCCATAAGCCAAATATGCAATAGACAAGAGCTACTCCTTGCTGAACGAAGTGGACTCAACACCCCATATTAAACGCCTAAGAATATACCTGACTAGAAATAATCTTAAAACCTACGGACTTATATGTCTCCGAAAGAGAATCAAGCGTGTGTACAATGGCATAAACAAAGCAGTGATAGGATTGGTGAGGTTCGGTGAGCAAATGCAGACCCTTTGAAGTCATATTGCATGGTACCCATTCCATGGGTCTCAACTCTCCAGGTTTAAGGGATTCTTCCTTCAGCTAAAACATGCATGTGGAACCCAGAGTATGATCCAACGTGTGATCGGGAAACGTGTTTAAATGTGTCTCAGTTTTCGTCCCCTGGTACTCGGGTGCAAACTCCAGACGCTTTACTAACACTCTCCCCACTTGGAGAGTCAGTGCCTTTAACCTCCTGTTTGGCCCAGTTTGCAATTTCTGCGAAAAATGTACAGGAATAGGGAGAACCAATGAGAGACTAGCTGGGGGTGTCTGGACGGGCAAATTTAACTCTCATTTTCCACCAGGAACAGGAATTAACCAAAGGCTCAGCATGCCGTGCCGGAACCACACTAGGGCCTGAAGCAATCCTGCGGTGTTGCGGCCAGCTCACAAGAAAGCGAGTTGAAGAAAGGAGCTCAGGGGCACTGTAATTCACAAACCTGCAGAGTTATAAATGACAGCTATCGTCCAAAAATATATTGAAGTAAGGCTGCCAAGAGGACTTGAAAGCGGGGCAGAATTGCAGGAAACCGATTTCAGGAGGTAGACGGGAATTGGATGTAAAGCATAGGAAAAGAGGCAGAACGTCCACAATGATGCACTTGGCCAAAAAGGGCGTATGCGTTTTTTCCTGAATATATTCAGGAAAAAACGCATACGCCCTTTTTGGCCAACCAAGCAAGCTTGCAAAGGAAATCTGCACTACAATGAAGTCTCACTGCCCCCTGGTCAAAAGGGCCATCTGAAAAAAGTGTAAAATCCAGAAAGGCAGGACAGGCCATGGAGAACTGGGAGCTTTGTTATGCTGATGGGTGGGATGTAAATTGCCAACAGCCACTCTGGAGAAGTGTATGGTGTTTCCTGAAACATCTAAAAAACTAAGCAACAGAGCCTAGGGCACTTCCACTTATGGTCCTATAGCTTAGGGAAATTAAAATCAAAAAGACACAGCCACCCCAAAGATTGGGAAGGCTCTGTTTACAAGAACCTCGTTTACGGTACAAGTTCAATATCACAGAAAGCAAAAAATGGATAAAGAAGTTGTGGTATTACGTACAATGCAATATCACTCAGCAATGAAATCTATGTCATCAGGCCCGTGGCAGCATAATGAGTGGATGCAGGTACGATGATTCTAAGTGAAATAAGTCACACAGGAAAAGAAACATCATAAGGTATCACTACTACACGGAATGTAAACTTGGCTACACAGGAACTGAATTACAAAACAGAAAAGGGTCTCAAATGTAGAAAACCAACTTATGCTTGCTTAAGGGGAAAGATGAGTTGGGGTGCTGCATAAAACCAGAGATTGAAATTAGCACAGATACCGTTCCATAAGCCAAATATGTAATAGACATGAGTACTCCTTGCTCAACGCAGTGGACTCAACACCCCATATTAAACGTCTAAGAATATACCTGACTAGAAATAATCTTAAAACCTACGGATTTATATGTCTCCGAAAGAGAATCAAGCGTGTGTACAGTGGCATAAACGCAGCAGTGATAGTATTGGTGAGGTTCGGTGAGCAAATGCAGACCCTTTGAAGTCATATTGCATGGTACCCATTCCATGGGTCTCAACTCTCCAGGTTTAAGGGATTCTTCCTTCAGCTAAAACATGCATGTGGAACCCAGAGTATGATCCACCGTGTGATCGGGAAACGTGTTCAAATGTGTCTCGTTTTCGTCCCTGGTACTCGGGTGCAAAATTCCAGATGCTTTACTAACACTCTCCCCACTTGGAGAGTCAGTGCCTTTAACCTCCTGTTTGGCCCAGTTTGTAATTTCTTTGGAAAATGAACAGGAATAGGGAGAACCAAAGAGAGACTAGCTGGAGGTGTCTGGACGGGCAAATTTAACTCTCATTTCCCACCGGGAACAGGAATTAACCAAAGGCTCAGCGTGCCGTGCAGGAACTACACTAGGGCCTGAAGCAATCCTGCGGTGTTGCGGCCAGCTCACAAGAAAACGAGTTGAAGAAACGAGCTCAGGGGCACTGTAGTTCACAAACCTGCAGAGTTATAAATGACAGCTATCGTCCAAAAATATATTGAAGTAAGGCTGCCAAGAGGACTTGAAAGTGGGGCAGAATTGCAGGAAATCGATTTCAGGAGGTACACTGGAATTGCATGTAAAGCATAGGAAAAGAGGCAGAACGTCCACAATGATGCACTTGGCCAAAAAGGGCGTATGCGTTTTTTCCTGAATATATTCAGGAAAAAACGCATACGCCCTTTTTGGCCAACGAAGCAAGCTTGCAAAGGATATCTGCACTGCAATGAAGTCTCACTGCCCCCCGGTCAAAAGGGCCATCTGAAAAAAGTGTAAAATCCAGAAAGGCAGGACAGGCCATGGAGAACTGGGAGCCTTGTTATGCTGATGGGCGGGATGTAAATTGCCAACAGCCACTCTGGAGAAGTGTATGGTGTTTCCTGAAACATCTAAAAAACAAAGCACCAGAGCCTAGGGCACTTCCACTTATGGTCCTATAGCTTAGGGAAATTAAAATCAAAAAGACACAGTCACCACAAAGTTTGGGACGGCTCTGTTTACAAGAACCTCCTTTACGGTACAAGTTCAATATCACAGAAAGCGAAAAATGGATAAAGAAGTTGTGGTACTTACGTACAATGCAATATCACTCAGCAATGAAATCTATGTCATCAGGCCCGTAGCAGCATAATGAGTGGATTCAGGTATGATGATTCTAAGTGAAATAAGTCACACAGAAAAAGAAACACCATAAGATATCACTACTACACGGAAGGTAAACTTGGCTACACAAGAACTGAATTACAAAACAGAACAGGTTCTCAAATGTAGAAAACCTACTTATGCTTGATTGAGGGGAAAGGTGAGTTGGGGTGCTGCATGAAACCAGAGATTGAAATTAGCACAGATACCGTTCCATAAGCCAAATATGTAATAGACAAGAGCTACTCCTTGCTAAACGAAGTGTACTCAACACCCCATATTAAACGCCTAAGAATACACCTGACTAGTAAGAATCTTAAAACCTGTGGATTTATATGTCTCCGAAAGAGAATCAAGCGTGTGTACGGCGGCATAAACGCAGCAGTGATAGGATTGGTGAGGTTCGGTGAGCAAATGCAGACCCTTTGAAGTCATATTGCATGGTACCCATTCCATGGGTCTCAACTCTCCAGGTTTAAGGGATTCTTCCTTCAGCTAAAACATGCATGTGGAACCCAGAGTATGATCCACCGTGTGATCGGGAAACGTGTTCAAATGTGTCTCAGTTTTCGTCCCCTGGTACTCGGGTGCAACATTCAAGACGCTTTACTAACACTCTCCCCACTTGGAGAGCCAGTGCCTTTAAACTCCTGTTTGGCCCAGTTTGCAATTTCTGCGGAAAATGTACAGGAATAGGGAGAACCAATGAGAGACTAGCTGGAGGTGTCTGGACGGGCAAATTTAACTCTCATTTCCCACCAGGAAGAGGAATTAACCAAAGGTTCAGCGTGCCGTGCCGGAACCACACTAGGGCCTGAAGCAATCCTGCGGTGTTGCGGCCAGCTCACAAGAAAGCGAGTTGAAGAAAGGAGCTCCGGGCACAGTAATTCACAAACCTGCAGAGTTATAAATGACAGCTATCGTCCAAAAATATATTGAAGTAAGGCTGCCAAGAGGACTTGAAAGCGGGGCAGAATTGCAGGAAACCGATTTCAGGAGGTAGACGGGAATTGCATGTAAAGCATAGGAAAAGAGGCAGAACGTCCACAATGATGCACTTGGCCAAAAAGGGCGTATGCATTTTTTCCTGAATATATTCAGGAAAAAACGCATACGCCCTTTTTGGCCAACCAAGCAAGCTTGCAAAGGAAATCTGCACTACAATGAAGTCTCACTGCCCCCCGGTCAAAAGGGCCATTTGAAAAAAGTGTAAAATCCAGAAAGGCAAGACAGGACATGGAGAATTAGGAGCCTTGTTATGCTGATGGGCGGGATGTAAATTGCCAACAGCCACTCTGGAGAAGTGTATGGTGTTTCCTGAAACATCTAAAAAACAAAGCAACAGAGCCTAGGGCACTTCCACTTATGGTCCTATAGCTTAGGGAAATGAAAATCAAAAAGACACAGCCACCCCAAAGTTTGGGATGGCCCTGTTTACAAGAACCTTGTTTACGGTACAAGTTCAATATCACAGAAAGCGAAAAATGGATAAAGAAGTTGTGGTACTTACGTACAATGCAATATCACTCAGCAATGAAATCTATTTCATCAGGCCCGTAACAGCATAATGAGTGGATTAAGGTACGATGATTTTAAGTGAAAAGAGTCACACAGAAAAAGAAACATCATAAGATATCACTACTACACGGAATGTAAACTTGGCTACACAGGAACTGAATTACAAAACAGAACAGGGTCTCAAATGTAGAAAACCAACTTACGCTAGCTTAAGGGGAAAGGTGAGTTGGGGTGCTGCATGAAACCAGAGATTGAAATTAGCACAGATACCGTTCCATAAGCCAAATATGTAATAGACAAGAGCTACTCCTTGCTCAACGAAGTGGACTCAACACCCCATATTAAACGCCTAACAATATACCTGACTAGAAATAATCTTAAAACCTACGGATTTATATGTCTCCGAAAGACAATCAAGCATGTTTACAGCGGCATAAACGCAGCAGTGATAGGATTGGTGAGGTTCGGTGAGCAAATGCAGACCCTTTGAAGTCATATTGCATGGTACCCATTCCATGGGTCTCAACTCTCCAGGTTTAAGGGATTCTTCCTTCAGCTAAAACATGCATGTGGAACCCAGAGTATGATCCACCGTGTGATCGGGAAACGTGTTCAAATGTGTCTCAGTTTTCGTCCCCTGGTACTCGGGTGCAACACTCCAGACGCTTTACTAACACTCTCCCCACTTGGAGAGTCAGTGCCTTTAACCTCCTGTATGGCCCAGTTTGCAATTTCTGTGGAAAATGTACAGGAATAGGGAGAACCAATTAGAAACTAGCTGGAGGTGTCTGGACGGGCAAATTTAACTCTCATTTCCCACCAGGAAGAGGAATTAACCAAAGGCTCAGCATGCCGTGCCGGAACCACACTAGGGCCTGAAGCAATCCTGCGGTGTTGCGGCCAGCTCACAAGAAAGCGAGTTGAAGAAAGGAGCTGAGGGGCACTGTAATTCACAAACCTGCAGAGTTATAAATGACAGCTATCGTCCAAAAATATATTGAAGTAAGGCTGCCAAGAGGACTTGAAAGCGGGGCAGAATTGCAGGAAACCGATTTCAGGAGGTAGACGGGAATTGCATGTAAAGCATAGGAAAAGAGGCAGAACGTCCACAATGATGCACTTGGCCAAAAAGGGCGTATGTGTTCTTTCCTGAATATATTCAGGAAAAAACGCATACGCCCTTTTTGGCCAACCAAGCAGGCTTGCAAAGGAAATCTACACTACAATGAAGTCTCACTGCCCCGCGGTCAAAAGGGCCATCTGAAAAAATTGTAATATCCAGAAAGGCAGGACAGGGCATGGAGAACTGGGAGCCTTGTTATGCTGATGGGCGGGATGTAAATTGCCAACAGCCACTCTGGAGAAGTGTATGGTTTTTTCTGAAACATCTAAAAAACAAAGCAACAGAGCCTAGGGCACTTCCACTTATGGTCCTATAGCTTAGGGAAATTAAAATCAAAAAGACACAGCCTCCCCAAACTTTGGGACAGCTCTGTTTACAAGAACCTCGTTTACGGTACAAGTTCAATATCACAGAAAGCGAAAAATGGATACAGAAGTTGTGGTACTTACGTACAATACAATATCACTCAGCAATGAAATCTATGTCATCAGGCCCGTAGCAGCATAATGAGTGGATTCAGGTACGATGACTCTAAGTGAAATAAGTCACACAGAAAAAGAAACATCATAAGATATCACCAATACACGGAATGTAAACTTGGCTACACAGGAACTGAATTACAAAACAGAACAGGGTCTCAAATGTAGAAAACCAACTTACGCTAGCTTAAGGGGAAAGGTGAGTTGGGGTGCTGCATGAAACCAGAGATTGAAATTAGCACAGATACCGTTCCATAAGCCAAATATGTAATAGACAAGAGCTACTCCTTGCTCAACGAAGTGGACTCAACATCCCATATTAAAAGCCTAACAATATACCTGACTAGAAATAATCTTAAAACCTACGGATTTATATGTCTCCGAAAGACAATCAAGTGTGTGTACAGCGGCATAAACGCAGCAGTGATAGGATTGGTGAGGTTCGGTGAGCAAATGCAGACCCTTTGAAGTCATATTGCATGGTACCCATTCCATGGGTCTCAACTCTCCAGGTTTAAGGGATTCTTCCTTCAGCTAAAACATGCATGTGGAACCCAGAGTATGATCCACCGTGTGATCGGGAAACGTGTTCAAATGTGTCTCAGTTTTCGTCCCCTGTACTCGGATGCAACATTCCAGACGCTTTACTAACACTCTCCCCACTTGGAGAGTCAGTGCCTTTAACCTCCTGTTTGGCCCAGTTTGCAATTTCTGCGGAAAATGTACAGGAATAGGGAGAACCAATGAGAGACTAGCTGGGGGTGTCTGGACGGGCAAATTTAACTCTCATTTCCCACCAGGAAGAGGAATTAACCAAAGGCTCAGCATGCCGTGCCGGAACCACACTAGGGCCTGAAGCAATCCTGCGGTGTTGCGGCCAGCTCACAAGAAAGCGAGTTGAAGAAAGGAGCTCAGGGGCACTGTAATTCACAAACCTGCAGAGTTATAAATGACAGCTATCGTCCAAAAATATATTGAAGTAAGGCTGCCAAGAGGACTTGAAAGCGGGGCAGAATTGCAGGAAACCGATTTCAGGAGGTAGACGGGAATTGCATGTAAAGCATAGGAAAAGAGGCAGAAAGTCCACAATGATGCACTTGGCCAAAAAGGGCGTATGCGTTTTTTCCTGAATATATTCAGGAAAAAACGCATACGCCCTTTTTGGCCAACCAAGCAAGCTTGCAAAGGAAATCTGCACTACAATGAAGTCTCACTGCCCCCCGGTCAAAAGGGCCATCTGAAAAAAGTGTAAAATCCAGAAAGGCAGGACAGGCCATGGAGAACTGGGAGCTTTGTTATGCTGATGGGCGGGATGTAAATTGCCAACAGCCACTCTGGAGAAGTGCATGGTGTTTCCTGAAACATCTAAAAAACAAAGCAACAGAGCCTAGGGCACTTCCACTTATGGTCCTATAGCTTAGGGAAATTAAACTCAAAAAGACACAGCCACCCCAAAGTTTGGGACGGCAATGTTTACAAGAACCACGTTTGTGGTACAGGTTCAATATCGCAGAAAGCGAAAAATGGATAAAGAAGTTGTGGTACTTACGTACAATGCAATATCACTCAGCAATGAAATCTATGTCATCAGGCCCGTAGCAGCATAATGAGTGGATTCAGGTACGATGATTCTAAGTGAAATAAGTCACACAGAAAAATAAACATCATAAGATATCACTAACACACAGAATGTAAACTTGGCTACACAGGAACTGAATTACAAAACAGAACAGGGTCTCAAATGTAGAAAACCAACTTATGCTTGCTTAAGGGGAATGGTGAGTTGGGGGGCTGCATGAAACCAGAGATTGAAATTGGCACAGATACCGTTCCATAAGCCAAATATGTAATAGACCAGAGCTACTCCTTGCTCAACGAAGTGGACTCAACACACCATATTAAACGCCTAAGAATATACCTGACTAGTAAGAATCTTAAAACCTATGGATTTATATGTCTCCGAAAGAGAACCAAGTGTGTGTACAGCGGAATAAGCGCAGCAATAATAGGATTGGTGAGGTTCGGTGAGCAAATGCAGACCCTTTGAAGTCATATTGCATGGTACCATTCCATGGGTCGCAACTCTCCAGGTTTAAGAGATTCTTCCTTCAGCTAAAACATGCATGTGGAACCCAGAGTATGATCCACCGCGTGATCGGGAAACGTGTTCAAATGTGTCTCAGTTTTCGTCCCCTGGTACTCGGGTGCAACATTCCAGACGCTTTACTAACACTCTCCCCACTTGGAGAGTCAGTGCCTTTAACCTCCTGTTTGGCCCAGTTTCCAATTTCTGCGGAAAATGAACAGGAATAGGGAGAACCAATGAGAGACTAGGTGGAGGTGTCTGGACGGGCAAATTTAACTCTCATTTCCCACCAGGAAGAGGAATTAACCAAAGGCTCAGCGTGCCATGCCAGAACCAAACTAGGGCTTGAAGCAATCCTGCGGTGTTGTGGCCAGCTCACAAGAAAGCGAGTTGAAGAAAGGAGCTCAGGGGCACTGTAATTCACAAACCTGCAGAGTTATAAATGACAGCTATCTTCCAAAAATATATTGAAGTAAGGCAGCCAAGAGGACTGGAAAGCGGGGCAGAATTGCAGGAAACCGATTTCAGGAGGTACACTGGAATTGCATGTAAAGCATAGGAAAAGAGGCAAAACGTCGACAATGATACACTTGGCCAAAAAGGGCATATGCGTTTTTTTCCTGAATATATTCAGGAAAAAACGCATACGCCCTTTTTGGCCAACCAAGCAAGCTTGCAAAGGAAATCTGCACTACAATGAAGTCTCACTGCCCCCCAGTCAAACGGACCATCTGAAAAAGTCTAAAATCCAGAAAGACAGGACAGGCCATGGAGAACTGGGAGCCTTGTTATGCTGATGGGCGGGATGTAAATTGCCATCAGCCACTCTGGAGAAGTGTATGGTGTTTCCTGAAACATCCAAAAAACAAAGCAACAGAGCCTAGGGTACTTCCACTTATGGTCCTATAGCTTAGGGAAATTAAAATAAAAAAGACACAGCCACCCCAAAGTTTGGGACGGCTCTGTTTACAAGAACCTCATTTACCGTACAAGTTCAATATCACAGAAAGTGAAAAATGGATAAAGAATTTGTGGTACTTACGTACAATGCAATATCACTCAGCAATGAAATCTATGTCATCAGGCCCGTAGCAGCATAATGAGTGGATTCAGGTACGATGATTCTAAGTGAAATAAGTCACACAGAAAAAGAAACATCATAAGATATCACTAATACACGGAATGTAAACTTGGCTACACAAGAACTGAATTACAAAACAGAACAGGGTGTCAAATGTAGAAAACCAACTTATGCTTGCTTAAGGGGAAAGGTGAGTTGGGGTGCAGCATAAAACCAGAGATTGAAATTAGCACAGATACCGTTCCATAAGCCAAATATGTAATAGACAAGAGCTACTCCTTGCTCAACGAAGTGGACTCAACACCCCATATTAAACGCCTAACAATATACCTGACTAGTAAGAATCTTAAAACCTATGGATTTATATGTCTCCGAAAGAGAATCAAGCGTGTGTACAGCGGCATAAACGCAGCAGCGATAGGATTGGTGAGGTTCGGTGAGCAAATGCAGACCCTTTGAAGTCATATTGCATGGTACCCATTCCATGGGTCTCAACTCTTCATGGTTAAGGGATTCTTCCTTCAGCTAAAACATGCATGTGGAACCCAGAGTATGATCCACCGTGTGATCGGAAAACGCGTTCAAATGTGTCTCAGTTTTCGTCCCCTGGTACTCGGGTGCAACATTCCAGACGCTTTACTAACACTCTCCCCACTTGGAGAGTCAGTGCCTTTAACCTCCTGTTTGGCCCAGTTTGCAATTTCTGTGGAAAATGAACAGGAATATGGAGAACCAATGAGAGACTAGGTGGAGGTGTCTGGACGGTCAAATTTAACTCTCATTTCCCACTAGAAAGAGGAATTAACCAAAGGCTCAGCATGCCATGCCGTAACCAAACTAGGGCCTGAAGCAATCCTGCGGTGTTGCGGCCAGCTCACAAGAAAGCGAGTTGAAGAAAGGAGCTCAGGGGCACTGTAATTCACAAACCTGCAGAGTTAAAAATGACAGCTATCTTCCAAAAATATATTGAAGTGAGGCTGCCAAGAGGACTTCAAAGCGGGGCAGAATTGCAGGAAACCAATTTCAGGAGGTAGACAGGAATTGCATGTAAAGCATAGGAAAAGAGGCAGAACGTCCACAATGATCCACTTGGCCAAAAAGGGCGTATGCGTTTTTTCCTGAATATATTCAGGAAAAAACGCATACACACTTTTTGGCCAACCAAGCAAGCTTGCAAAGGAAATCTGCACTACAATGAAGTCTCACTGCCCCCCAGTCAAACGGACCATCTGAAAAAGTCTAAAATCCAGAAAGGCAGGACAGGCCATGGAGAACTGGGAGCCTTGTTATGCTGATGGGCGGGATGTAAATTGCCAGCAGCCACTCTGGAGAAGTGTATGGTGTTTCCTGAAACATCCAAAAAACAAAGCAACAGAGCCTAGGGCACTTCCACTTATGGTCCTATAGCTTAGGGAAATTAAAATAAAAAAGACACATCCACCCCAAAGTTTGGGACGGCTCTGTTTACAAGAACCTCATTTACCGTACAAGTTCAATATCACAGAAAGCGAAAAATGGATAAAGAATTTGTGGTACTTACGTACAATGCAATATCACTCAGCAATGAAATCAATGTCATCAGGCCCGTAGCAGCATAATGAGTGGATTCAGGTACGATGATTCTAAGTGAAATAAGTCACACAGAAAAAGAAACATCATAAGATATCACTACTACACGGAATGTAAACTTGGCTACACAGGAAGTGAATTACAAAACAGAACAGTGTCTCAGATGTAGAAAACCAACTTATGCTTGCTTAAGGGGAAAGGTGAGTTGGGGTGCAGCATAAAACCACACATTGAAATTAGCACAGATACCGTTCCATAAGCCAAATATGTAATAGACAAGAGCTACTCCTTGCTCAACGAAGTGGACTCAACACCCCATATTAAACGCCTAAGAATATACCTGACTAGTAATAATCTTAAAACCTTTGGATTCATATGTCTCCAAAAGAGAATCAGCGTCTGTACAGCAGCATAAACGCAGCAGTGATAGGATTGGTGAGGTTCGGTGAGCAAATGCAGATCCTTTGAAGTCATATTGCATGGTACCCATTCCATGGGTCTCAACTCTCCAGGTTTAAGGGATTCTTCCTTCAGCTAAAACATGCATGTGGAACGGAGTGTATGATCCACCGTGTGATCGGGAAACGTGTTCAAATGTGTCTCAGTTTTCGTCCCCTGGTACTCGGGTGCAACATTCCAGACACTTTACTAACACTCTCCCCACTTGGAGAGTCAGTGCCTTTAACCTCCTGTTTGGCCCAGTTTGCAATTTCTGTGGAAGATGAACAGGAATAGGGAGAACCAATGAGAGACTAGGTGGAGGTGTCCGGACGCGCAAACTTAACTCTAATTTCCCATCAGGAAGAGGAATTAACCAAAGGCTCAGCGTGCCATGCCGGAACCAAACAAGGGCCTGAAGCAATCCTGCGGTGTTGCGGCCAGCTCACAAGAAAGCGAGTTGAAGAAAGGAGCTCAGGGGCACTGTAATTCACAAACCTGCAGAGTTATAATTGATAGCTATCGTCCAAAAATATATTGAAGTAAGGCTGCCAAGAGGACTTGAAAGCGGGGCAGAATTGCAGGAAACCGATTTCAGGAGGTAGACAGGAATTGCATGTAACGCATAGGAAAAGAGGCAGAATGTCCACAATGATGCTCTTGGCCAAAAAGGGCGTATGCTTTTCCTGAATATATTCAGGAAAAAACGCATACGCCCTTTTTGGCCAAACAAGCAAGCTTGCAAAGAAAATCTGCACTACAATGAAGTCTCACTGCCCCCCGGTCAAAAGGGCCATCTGAAAAAATTGTAAAATCCAGAAATGCAGGACAGGCCATGGAGAACTGGGAGCCTTGTTATGCTGATGATCGGGATGTGAATTGCCAGCAGCCACTCTGGAGAAGTGTATGGTGTTTCCTGAAACATCCAAAAAACAAAGCAACAGAGCCTAGGGCACTTCCACTTATGGTCCTATAGCTTAGGGAAATTAAAATCAAAAGACACAGCCACCCCAAAGTTTGGGACGGCTCTGTTTACAAGAACCTCATTTACGGTACAAGTTCAATATCACAGAAAGCGAAAAATGGATAAAGAAGTTGTGGTACTTACGTACAATGCAATATCACTCAGCAATGAAATCTATGTCATCAGGCCCGTAGTAGCATAGTGAGTGGATTCAGGTACGAGTATTCTAAGTGAAATAAGTCACACAGAAAAAGAAACATCATAAGATATCCCTAATACACGGAATGTAAACTTGGCTACACAGGAACTGAATTACAAAACAGAACAGGGTCTCAAATGTAGAAAACCAACTTATGCTTGCTTAAGGGGAAAGGTGAGTTGGGGTGCTGCATGAAACCAGAGATTGAAATTAGCACAGATACCGTTCCATAAGCCAAATATGTAATAGACAAGAGCTACTCCTTGCTGAACGAAGTGGACTCAACACCCCATATTAAACGCCTAAGAATATACCTGACTAGTAATAATCTTAAAACCTTTGGATTTATATGTCTCCGAAAGAGAATCAAGCGTCTGTACAGCAGCATAAACGCAGCAGTGATAGGTTTGGTGAGGTTCGGTGAGCAAATGCAGATCCTTTGAAGTCATATTGCATGGTACCCATTCCATGGGTCTCAACTCTCCAGGTTTAAGGGATTCTTCCTTCAGCTAAAACATGCATGTGGAACGGAGTGTATGATCCACCGTGTGATCGGGAAACGTGTTCAAATGTGTCTCAGTTTTCGTCCCCTGGTACTCGGGTGCAACATTCCAGACGCTTTACTAACACTCTCCCCACTTGGAGAGTCAGTGCCTTTAACCTCCTGTTTGGCCCAGTTTGCAATTTCTTCGGAATATGAACAGGAATAAGGAGAAGCAATGGGAGACTATCTGTAGGTGTCTGGACGGGCAAATTTAACTCTCATTTCCCACCAGGAAGATAAATGAACCAAAGGCTCCGCGTGCCATGCTGGAACTAGATTAGGGCCTGAGGAGATCCTGCGGTGTTGCGGCCAGCTCACAAGAAAGCGAGTTGAAGAAAGGAGCTCAGGGGCACTGTAATTCAGAAACCTGCGGAGTTATAAATGACAGCTATCATCCAAAATTATACTGAAGTAAGGCTGCGAAGAGGACTTGAATGCGGGGCAGAATTGCTGGAAACTGATTTCAGAACGTACACGGGAGTAGCTCTTAAAGCATAGGAAAAGAGACAGAACTTGGAAAATAATGCACTTGGCAAAAAAGGGCATATGTGTTTTATCCAGAGCTCTCATACCTGAGGGGAGGAGATTCCCAGCAGGCTCCAACTGCCACCTGAGGGCTCACATTGCCAAGGCAACGTGAGCATGCCAGGCAGGAGTTACCTCACAGCAGAGGTCCCACCTCACAGAAGGGTGAGAAACCCAGCCAACATCAGACTCTCACCAGAGGGCCCACATCACCAAGGGGATGGGAACCAGGCAGGAGTGTCTTCACATCAGTGGGGCCACATCATCAAAAGCTGAGGTACTCAGCACATGTGTCCTCAAACCAGAGGACCCACATCACCAAGGACCTCGGAGTGAGGCAGGCAGGAGTAGCCTCACAACACTGGGCCCATAGAATAAAGAAGTGAGGAATCCAGCAGTTGGAACCTCCCAGCAGGCGGCCCAGAGCACCGAGGCCATGGGATCCAGGCCACAGTGAACTCACAGAAGAGGGCCCATGTCATGAAACTGAGCAACCCAGCCATTGGGACCTCAGAGCAGGAGGCCCACATCCCCATGGGGATGGAATTCTGGTAGGAGTGTCCTCGCACCACTGAGAACGTATCAGAAAATTTTGGGCGACCAGCAGTTAGGGCCTGACGCCAGAGGACCCTCATCACCAAGGGAAGGAGGCTCCCAGCAGGCTCCAACTGCCACCAGAGGGCTGACGTCGCCAAGGCGATGTGTGCCAACCAGGCACGAATGACCTCACAGCAGAGGGCCCACCTCAGAGAAGTGTGACGAACCCAGTCAGGATCAGACTCGCACCAGAGGGCCCACATCACCAAATGGATTGGAACCAGGCAGGAGTGTCCTCACATGAGTAGGGCCACATCATCTAAAGGTGAGGAACCCAGAACATGTGGCTTCAAACCATAGGACACCCATCACCAAGGGGCTGGGAGTGAGGCAGGCAGGAGGAGCCTCATAACAGAGGGCCCAAAAATAAGAAAGGTGAGGAATCCAGCAGTTGGAACCTCCCAGCAGGCGGCCCAGAGCACAGAGGCTAGAGGAACCAGGCCAGAGTGAACTAACACCAGACAGCCCACATCATGAAACTGTGAGCAACCCAGACATTGGGACCTCAGAGCAGAAGGCCCACATCCCCATGGTGATGGGAACATGACAGGAGTGTCCTGGCATCACTGGGCTCACATCAGAAAACGTGGGGTGCTCAGAAGTTAGGGCCTGACGCTAGAGGGCACTCATCACCGAGAGGAGGAGGCTCCCAGCAGGCTCCAGCTGCCACCAGAGGGCCAACGTCGCCAAGGTGATGTGTGCCAGCCTGGCAGGAGTGACCTCACAGCAGAGGGCCCACCTCACAGAAGGGTGAGGAACACAGCCAGGATCAGACTCTCACCAGAGGGCCCACATCACCAAGGGGATGGGAACCAGGCAGGAGTGTCCCCACACCAGTGGGACAACATCATCGAAAGGTGAGGATCCCAGCACATGTGTCCTCAAACCAGAGGAACCACATCACCAAGGGGTTCGGAATGAGGCTGGCAGGACTGGCCTCACAACACAGGGTCCATAGAATATAAAAGTTGAGGAATCCAGCAGTTGGAACCTCCCAGCAAGTGGCCCAGAGCACCGAGGCTATGGGATCCAGGCCGCAGTGAACTCACAGCAGAGGGCCCACATCATGAACCTGTGAGCAGCCCAGCTGTTGGGACCTCAGAACAGAAGGCCCACATCCCCATTGGGATGGGAACCTGGCAGGAGTGGCTTTGCACCACTTAGCACATATCAGAAAATGTTAGGAGCCCAGCAGTTAGGGCCTGACGCCAGGGGGCCCTCATAACTGAGGGGAGGAGACTCCCAGCAGGTTCCAACTGCCAACAGAGGGCCCACGTCTACAAGGTGGCATGCGCCAGCCAGGCAGTAGTGACCTCACAGCAGAGGGCCTATCTCACAGAAGGGTGAGGAACCGAGGCAGGATGAGACTCTCACCAGAGGGCCCACAACACCAAGGGGATGGGAACCAGTCAGGACTGTCCTCCCACCAGTGGGGCCACATCATCGAAAGGTGAGGAACCCAGCACATGTGGCCTCATATCAGAGGACATACATCACAAAGGGGATGGGAGTGAGGCAGGTAGGAGTAGCCTAAAAACAGAGGGCCCAAAGAATAAAAAAAGTGAGGAATCCAGCATTTGGAACCTCCCAGCAGGCGGCCGAGAGCACAGAAGCTATGGGATGCAGGCAGGAGTGAACTAACAGCAGAGAGCCCACATCATGAAACTGTGAGCAACCCAGGCATTGGGACCTCAGAGCAGAAAGCCCACATCCCCATGGGGATGGGAACCTGACAGGAGTGTCCTGGCATCACTGGGCTCACATCAGAAAACGTGGGGAGCCCAGCAGTTAGAGCCTGATGCTAGAGGGCCGTCATCACCGAGGGCAGGAGGCTCCCAGCAGGTTCCATGTGCCCACAGAGGGCCCACGTCGCCAAGGTGATGTGTGCAAGTCAGGCAGGATTGACCTCACAGCAGAGGGCCTACCTCACAGAAGAGTGAGGAACCCAGCCAGGATAAGACTGTCACCAGAAGGCCCACATCACCAAGGGGATGGGAACCAGGCAGGAGTGTCCTCACACCAGTGGGGCCACATCATTGAAAGTTGCCTAACCCAGCACATGTGGCCTCAAACCAGAAGACCCACATCACGAAGGGGTTGCGAGTGAGGCAGGCAGGAGGAGCATCACAACACAGGACCCATAGAATACAAAAGTTGAGGAATCGAGCAGTTGGAACCTCCCAGCAGGCAGCCAAGACCACAGAGGCTATGGGATCCAGGCCACAGTGAACTAACACCAGAGAGCCCACATCATGAAATTGTGATCAACCCAGCCGTTGGAACCTCAGAGCAGAAGGCCCACATCCCCATGGGGATGGGAACCTAAGAGGAGTGCTTGAGCAACACTGGGCTCACTAAGAAAAGTTGGGGAGCCCAGCAGTTAGGGCCTGACGTCAGAGGGCCCTCATCACAGAGCTGAGGAGGCTCCCAGCAGGGTCCAATTGCCACCAGAGGGCTCATGTCAACAAGGCGAGGTGAGCAACCCAGGCAAGAGTTACCTGATAGTAGAGGGCCCACCTCACAGATGGGTGAGGAACCCAGCCAGGATCAGACTCTCACCAGAGGGCCCACATCACAAAGGGGATGGGACCCAGTCAGGATTATCCTCACACCAGTGGGGCCTCATCATCTTAAGGTGAGGAACCCAGCACATGTGTCCTCAAACCAGAGGACCCACATCACCAAGGGCCTTGGAGTGAGGCAGGCAGGAGTAGCCTCACAACACAGGGCACATAATATAAAAAACGTGAGGATTCCAGCATTTAGACCTTCCAGCAGGCGGCCCAGAACACCGAGGCTATGGGATCCAGGCCACAGTGAACTCACAGCAGAGGGCCCACATCACAAAACTGTGAGCAACCCAGGAGTTGAGACCTCAGCGCAGAAGGCCCATATCGCCATGGGGATGGGAACCTGGCAAGAGTCTCCTCACTCACTTGGCACACATCAGAAAATGTGGGGAGCCCAGCAGTTATGGCCTAAGGCAAGAGGGCCCTCATCACCGAGGGGAGGAGGATCCCAGCACACTCCAACTGCCACCAGAGGGCCCACGTCGCCAAGGTGACCTGTGCCAGACAGGCATGATTGACCTCACAGCAGAGGGCCCACCTCACAGAAGGGTGAGGAACCCAGCCAGGATCAGACTCTCACCTGAGGGCCCACATCAGCAAGGGGATGGGAACCAGTCAGGACTGTCTTCCCTCCAGTGGGGTCACATCATCGAAAGGTGCGGAACCCAGCACATGTGGCCTCAAATCAGAGGACACATATCACAAAGGGAACGGGAGTGAGGCAGGCAGGAGTAGCCTAAAAACAGAGGGCCCAAAGAATAAGAAAGGTGAGGAATCCAGCAGTTGGAACCTCCCAGCAGGCGGTCCAGAGCACAGAAGCTATGGGATGCAGGCAGGAGTGAACTAACAGCAGAGAGCCCACATCATGAAACTGTGAGCAACCCAGGCTTTGGGACCTCAGAGCAGAAGGCCCACACCCCAATGGGGATGTGAACCTGGCTGGAGTGTCCTCGCACCACTGGGCACACATCACAAAATGTGGGGAGCCCAGCAGTTAGAGCCTGATGCTAGAGGGCCGTCATCACCGAGGAGAGGAGGCTCCCAGCAGGCTCCAAGTGCCACCAGAGGGCTCATGTCCACAAGGTGACGTGTGCCAGCCAGGCAGGAGTGACCTCACATCAGACGGCCCACCTCACAGATGGGTGAGGAACCCAGCCAGGATCAGACTCTCAACAGAGGGCCCACATCACCAAGGGGTTGTGAACCAGGCAGGAGTCTCCTAAGACCATTGGTCCCACATCATCGAAAGGTGAGGAACCCAGCACATGTGGCCTCAAACCAGACGACACACATCACGAAGGGGCTGGGAGTGAGGCAGGCAGGAGGATCCTCACAACAGAGGGCCCAAAAATTTAAAAAAGTGAGGAATCCAGCAGTTGGAACCTCCCAGCAGGCAGCCAAGAGCACAGAGGCTATGGGATCCAGGCTTCTGTGAACTAACACCAGAGAGCCCACATCATGAAAATGTGAACAACCCAGCCGTTGGGACCTCAGAGCAGAAGGCCCACATCCCCATGGAGATGGGATCCTAAGAGGAGTGCCAAAGCATCACTGGGCTCACTAAGAAAAGTTGGTGAGCCCAGCAGTCAGGGCCTGATGCAAGAGGGCCCTCATCACCGGGGGGAAGAGATTCCCAGCACGCTCCAACTGCCACCACACGGCTGACTTCACCAAGGCAATGTGTGCCAGCCATGCAGGAGTGACCTATCAGCAGAGGGTCTCCCTCACAGGTGGGTGAGGAACAAAGCCAGGAACAGACTCTCACCAGGGGGTCCACATAACCACGTGGATGAGAACCAAGCAGGAGTGTCCTCACACTAGTGGGGCCACATCATCGAAAGGTGAGGAACCCAGCAAAAGTGGCCACAAACCAGAGGACCCACATCACCAAGGGGTTGAGAGTGAGGTAGGTGTCTGGACGGGCATATTTAACACTCATTTCCCACCAGGAAGAGGAATTAACCAAAGGCTCAGCGTGCCCTGCCAGAAGCAGATTAGGGCCTGAAGCAGTCTTGCGGGTTTGCGGCCAGCTCACAAGAAAGCGAGTTGAAGAAAGGAGCTCAGGGGCCCTGTAATTCACAAACCTGCAGAGTTATAAATGACAGATAACGTCCAAAAATATATTGAAGTAAGGCTGCGAAGAGGACTTGAAAGCGGGGCAGAATTGCAGGAAACCGATTTCAGGAGGTAGACTGGATTTGCATTTAAAGCATAGGAAAAGAGGCAGAACATCGACAATGATGCACTTGGCAACAAAGGGCGTATGAGTTTGTTCCTGAATATATTCAGGAACAAACACATACGCCCTTTTTGGCAAACCAAGCAAGCTTGCAATGGAAATCCGAACTACTATGAAGTGTCACTTCCCCCCGGTCTAAAGGGCCATCTGAGAAAAGTGTAAAATCCAGAAAGGCAAGACAGGCCATGGGGAAAAAGGAGCCTTGTTATGCTGATGGGCGGGATGTACATTGCCAACAGCCACTCTGGAGAAGTGTATGGTGTTTCCTGATACATCTGAAAAACAAAGCAACAGAGTCTAGGGCATTTCCACTTATGGTCCTATAGCTTAGGGAAATTAAAATCAAAAAGACACAGCCACCCCAAAATTTACAACGGCTCTGTTTACAGGAGCCTCTTCTACAGTACAAGTTAAATATCCCAGAGAACAAATAATTGATAAAGAAGTTGCGGTACTTATGTACAACAGAATACCACTCCGCAATGAAATCTGTGTCACCAGGCCTGTACCAGCATAATGAGTGGATTGAGGCATGATGATTCTAAGTGAAATAAGTCACACAGAAAAAGAAACATCATAAGGTATCACTAATGCACGGAATGTAAACTTGGCTACACATGAACTGAATTACAAAACAGAACAGGGTCTCAAGTTTAGAAAACCAACTTATGCTTGCTTAAGGGGAAAGGTGAGTTGGGGTGCTGCATAAAACCAGAGTTTGAAATTAGCACAGATACCGTTCCATAAGCCAAATACGTAATAGACAAGACCTACCCCTCGCTCAACGAAATGGACTCAACAATGAGGTATCACCTCACACCTGTTAGAATGGGCATCATCTGAAAATCTACAAACAACAAATGCTGGAAAGGGTGTGGAGAAAAGGAAGCCTCTTCCACTATTGTTGGGAATATAAATTGATACAGTCACTATGGAGAACAATATGGAGTTTCTTAAGAAACTAATAATAGAATTACCATATGATACAGCGATCCCAGGACTGGACATATACCCAGACAAAACCATAAATCAAAAAGAGACATTCACCGCAATGTTCATTGCATCACTATTTACAATATCGAGGTAATGGAAGCAACCTAAATGCCCACAGACAGACGAATGCATAAAGATGTGGTACATATATAAAATGGAATATTACTAAGCCATGAAAGGAATGAAATTGGGTCATTTGTAGAGACGTCGATGGATCTAGAGACTGTCATACAGAGTGAAGTAAGTCAGAAAGAGAAAAACAAATCTTGTATATTCATGCATATATGTGGAACCTAGAAAAACTGTACAGATTAACCATTTTGCAAGGCATAAATAGAGCAACAGATGTAGACAACAATCGTATGGACAACAAGGGGGGAAAGCTCTTGGAGGGGTGGTGGTGGGAGGAGTTGAGAGATTGGGATTGGCATGTAAACATTTATATGTATAAAATAGATAACCAATGAGAACCTGCTGTATAAAAATATAAAATAAAATTCAAAATTAAAAAGAAATAAAATTTAAAAAATAAAACAGAAAAAACAATTATTCCCTTCACATACATGTATTTATATGAATAAATTATTTCCATGCTTATATCTGTAAATACAAAAAAGAGGAATAAAATCTACCTTGAACCAAAAACGAAAAAGAGAAAAAAAAAACAGAACCCACCAGTTACTCAGAGGAAAACCGTATCAGGGCACTTGCTCCAGTTGTAAACAATTCTGAAGTTGGTCAGTGGTGGGGAATCGTCTCCCATTCAGCCAGCAGCCCCCACACAACAAGCGTCCTCATTGCAAAGCTGGGGCACCGTGCCGAGGCATCTGTGAGTAAACGTGAGCTGAACCCCAGGCCAGTTGCTGCTGAACTGTTCCCGCCCTTCCCAGGTAAAACACCTGAATATATACAAGGACTTGAAAGCCTAGAGGAAGGGCCATGGAGCCACACGAGTGACAGCATGCCAGCTGACTTGGTGCCTGCAGGCCAGCCAGGATGGTCCTGGCCCTGGGTGCTCTTCTGGAAGATTTCCATTTCCCTGCCTGAGATACCCGTCCTGTCCCTGCCCCCACTGCTTTTTTCCTTCCTCACCTCTGCCCAGGGAGAAATTCCAGCAGCAGGTATGGGTGACACATCCTCTTCTTTAGCAGGTGGCAGCCTGGCAACTGCTGCAGAAAGTCCAGCAGAGCCCCACTCACACTGGGCCACCCACAAAGCCGTGGCCTCTCACTCCCTCCCACCAGCCCAGCCCCGAGACTGCTGACAGGGCAGAGAAAATGGCGTCAGGCACAGCTGCAGGGGCTTTTGCTGCCTGGAGTGGTATTTATATTGATCTCAACCCAGGCACACCTGGGGAGGGCTGGCCGGCATGGTAAGGCTGCCCAGGTCAGCCAATCATCACCCCTCAGGGGCTCACAGTTGCAGAAAATGGAACTTGCTGAACCGGCCAGGTCCAAGGGACAGGTGTGGGCTCCTGAGAGTCAGGATAGACAAGGGGCTGCAGCTTTGGCTTGTTTTCTAATCATTTTATCTGGCCCATGAGTGGGAGACAACTTCAAGAAAACTCTCTCCTAATGAGAGGAACCCAGGAGTCAGGGAGAGGAGGGGTGGGTGGTGGTTGGAGACAGAGGCCTGGTGCCCTGGGTGCAGTGGAAGTCTCTGGAAGACCAGGTGGAGGGAGGCCACACAGAGTGATGCCCAGGGTCACAGACCTGTCGGAGCTGCTGTTTGTTAGTTCAAGTCCTGCTCTGAGGTGCTCTGTGTCAGCTCTGAGCGACAGGTGAGCTGGGGGTGCTCTTCAATGAGGGCTATGTGCACGGTTCCTGTGTGCCCAGCCCTGCCACGGTACCTGCAAGGGTAGCTCTGTATCCTGGGAGGGGCCTGACCATGAGAGCCCCGTGGGCTGGGTTGGGGGTGGGGTACCTGCCCAGGAGAGCTCCATATCCTGGGATTGGCCTGACCACGAGAGCCCCATGGGTTGCTGGGGACCTGGTAAAGGATGTCAGGACAGTCAGTGAAGCCACCGAGGATATACCTCCAGTTGCTCCTGATCCCTACACCCTGCTGGTCATTCTACCAACCACCAGGACATGGTATTCTGTATTAGTCTTCAATGATGCCTTCTTTTGTATTCCATTAGTCCCAGAGTCACAAGAAATTTTGGCTTGTGAGTGGCAGGACTCAACATACAACTAAAACAATACTTCCGGGCCGTCTTGCCCCAAGGGTTCAAAAATTCCCACACCATCTTTGGGGAAAGCTTAGCTAACGACCGAAAAGTTCTACCTCTGGAAAAGGAAACCCTCCTTCAATATGCAGACGACATTCTGATCGCCAGCCCTACTAAGGAGGCCTCTGAACTACCAAGCCAATAAAGGATAGAAGTTGTCCAAGAAAAAGCTCAAATATCACAGACTGCAGTGACCTGCCTGGGCTTCATTCTCACACAAGGTCAGAGAAGCCCATCCCAGGAAAGGGAAGAAACCATTTGCAGCCTTACCCCTTTCTAAAACTAGAAGACAGCTTAGGGGTTCCTGGGGAGGCCAGGGTTTGCTGCTTCTGGATCCCTAACTACAGTCTACTAGCTGGGCCTCTATATGAAACACTGAAAGGAAAAGATGATGATCCTTTTGAACAGAATCCAGAAGTGGCCTTTCAAGAATGGAAAGAGCAGTCAATTCAGACCCTTGCCCTGGAACTCCCTAATTGAGCTAAACCCTTTGACCTTTCCATTCCCGGTGAAAGGTGAATCGCCATTGGAGAATTAGTGCAAAAACTGGGACCACTTGAAATGGAACAACGCAAGAATGCCATCCAGGTAGGATAAACTACAGTCACCAAGGGGCTTGGCCCACTGCCACATCTGGCCAAGATACTGGCGGTATCTAAAAACCTGGAAATCAGCAGCCCAAAAGGCCACCTCCCTCCTAAGGGAAAAGGACCCCACGTGGTGATCCTAATCACCAACCATGCCCTGAAGTTGCAGGGTTCGCTCCGTGGGCACACCGACCTCGAGTGAGGAGGCCCTCCAACTCCAACATCCAGAGAGATAACCGGGGGCAACAGGGCACCATGACGACTCGTGTGAACATCACTTGACCTGGAGTTTCTCTCATAAAACAACAATAGTGTGTCCCGAAGGAGTAGACTACTGCTTGCAGGACTTCCTGCACCCGGAGGGGAGCTAATAATCTTGGCGGGGGAACCGTATATCACACCGTCACCATAGAAAAGCCTACAGACACCGTGATGATGGTGGCCAATAAGACCGGCTGGACTCCTGTTTACTTCAAAAGGCTGTTGACTCAGTGGCCATCATGGTCCTTGATCACCACTGACCCTGGACTGTCTGGGAGTTGAGCGGGCAGGGCTCTGACACCTGGTGCTGTTTTTACGTTAATTCAGGGGCCTAATTGAAGAAAGAGCAGACTACTGGTCAGAGCATCTAGGCTGGCAGAAACGGTCAGCCTAAGGTGGCCGAACAAATGTGGGGTGGGGTGAAACCGGCCCCCACAGCGTCTCTGCACATCTCTTTCCTGGACCCTTAAAGGTCATTAGAATCTATAACACTTCCAATGCTGGTGCTCAGGCGGACGAGCAGGGAGGCAGGGGTCCTGGGGCCAATCAACGTCACCTGGAGGCTGCTGGGGAGAAGTTCTGACCCTCGTCCCCTGGTATGAGGGCTCCCAACTCAGCACTCAGCAGTTACAGAAGAAGGGTCTGCACCCTCAGCACTCCAAGAATGAGGAACGGGACAAAAGGCAGAGGAGGGGTTTGTCCCCAGCAAAGCCCATTAAAAATCCCTGGGAGATAAAAATAGAATGTGGGCAATAAAGTCAAGTCTGACCTTTTTTATCCTTTGTGCTTTGTCTAATTTCACGTGCTCCTAGGGTCCCACATGCAGAGGTTCCACACCCGGCACTTCAGACCAGATTTCCTGGTGCAGAATGGCTGGGTCGACACCTCAGCTCCTGGGGCCCAGTGCAGACTCCGAGATATAGAGCCTGAGCTGCAGCCAACCCGGCCCTTGAGAGCTCCGCCCCCTCCCTCCCACTGACTCTGACAGGATCTCTACACAGCAGCCCAGCCCACAGCCCACGGGGTAGTGCATGCTCTCACCTCTCCATTCTCTGATGAAAATATAAAGTTTCCTTTGCTTGGGAACCAAACTCAGTCTCGATCTGTTGGCCCCAATGACACTGGGCAGGGGGACCCTTGTTGGGGTCCACTCTGGAGGATCAGTAACAGAAATTGAGACTATTGTAACTTCAGTGAACAGATGTGTGAGCCAAACTGTAGTTAACATAGAACAGTTTATAAGGCTCGGGTAAAATAAGATGTTTCTAACACTTCCATTTGATATTTCCATCACTTTATTATAAGCAAGTTCAGTGAAAAGGTTTGTCTTATTTGTCAGGTCAATATTAGAGAAATGAAGTGATTTCTTTCCAAGGATGTACATCTAATAATCTTGGTTAAAGCTTCAATCTTGTTTTAAATGCTTTTCCATTGAAAATGATACCTCTCTTTCAGCTCCCCCATTTCTGAGAAGTATAAAATCTTATAATTTATTATTACCAAAGGGGAAAGGTGGGAGGAGGGATAAATTAACAGTTTGGAATTAACACATACACACTGCTATGTATAAAATAGATCATCAACAAGGAACTACTGTATAGCACAGGGAACTACACTCAATATTGTGCAATAACCTATAAGGGGAAATAATCGGAAAAAGAATAGATATTTTTATTGACATCATCTATCAATGACAGTTAAAGTGTAACCTAAGGGAAGCCGGTGGTGAGTGCTTCTGACCCTGAAGACTTCAGTCATCTAAAGTTTGGACTCTGCCTACTTCCCAAGGCCCTTAATGAACATATGTGTAGCCGTAGCTTAAAAAACTCCCCAGTTTGGGTTTCGGGGAGACACTGATTTTGAAAAAGCCCTGGTGTTCTCCTTACATGAATGGGACTCTTCCTACTGCTAAAACATGTCTGTCACATCCAGAGGATGGTATACCGTCTGATCGGGAAGAGTTTGGAAAAGGCATCTCATCTCCTCATCTCCTGGTGCTCGGGTTCACCCCTCCAGCGTCTTTACTAACAGTCTCCCCACTTGGAGATGTCAACACTGTCAACATCCTGTTGCGTACAGTTTGGAATTTGTCCAGAGGATGAAGCGGAAGGATGAGGAACAATGAGAGACAAGTCCTAGGTGTTCAGACAGGCACATGTCACTCTAATTTCCAATCAGGAAGATGAATTGACCAAAGGCTAGGGTTGCCCATGGAAACAGTATAGGGCTTGAGGAAATCCCACTGCTTTGTGGCCAGTTCCCATAAACACAAGTTGAACAATGGAACTCAGGGGCAGTAAAATTCACGAAACTGCAGAGTTGAAAATATCTATCACTGAAAAATGTCTTGAGGAAAGTCAGAGAAAAGGATTGGCAAGCAAGGGAGAATGGCAGGAAAGGGATTTGAGGAGGTAGAAAGGATTCGCCATTAAGCACAAGAAAAGGGGCTGAACATTTCCGACATTGCAGTTGGCCAAAAAGGCTGTATGCGTTTTTTTCTGTATATATTCAAGAAAAGGGCATACACTTTTTTAGCCAACCAAACAGGTGGGCACTGGAAATCAATACTACAAAAGATATCACTTCGCATCAGTCAGAAGAGCCATCCTCATAAAGTGTAAACGCCAGAAATGCAGGACAGGGCAAGGAGAAGAGGGAGCCCTGTGAGGCTTATAGTGGAAATGTATATTGCCAACGGCCATTCTGGAGAAGTGTATTGTGTTTACTAAAGCATCTAAAAAATGAGCTACAGAGCATAGGGCACTTGCACTCATGGGCGTATATCTTGGGAAAAACAAAAATCGAGAGGACACAGGCACCCCAATGTTTACTGCCTCTCTGTTTAAAAGATCCTCGACTAGGATATAACTTAAATGTCTCTGGAGGGAAAAAATGGATAGAGATGTGGTACTTATGTAGAGTGGAATATTACTCAGCCTGGAAATCAATGAAATATGGCCAGTTGTAACAACTCCGGAGGAGTTACGTATGATCATTCTAAGTGACATAATTCAAAAAGAAAAAGACACATATCATAAGATATCACTTAAAGGTGGAATCCAAAATGGCTACACATGAGATAAATTACAAAACAAAAACATAGTCAAATATGTAGAAAACACGCGTAAGGCTGCTAAACGGGAAAGGTGGGGAGGGGTGAGGCATCATCCAGGAGGTTGAAATTAGCAAAGATACCATTCCAAATACCAAACTGATAATCAACAAGGCCTACACGGTAGCTAAAAGAACTGCACTCAGCACACTCAAGTCACCGGAAAAGAATATCTATGACTGGTAAGAATCTGAAAAAGAATTTATTGATGTCTCTCTGTACGTGAATCAAGTGGATGTACAGCAGCAAGAAACAGAGCTTTGAAAATCAGCTGTAACCAATATAGTAATAAATTGAAAAAAATAAACGACAGAGAGACAGAGAAAACCTCTTACAACTTTTCCTCAGGGACGGTGATGCAACATGGATTGAACACATCTAGACCCACAGCAGGATGAGACATAAGGCTGGAAACTGTTCGCGCTAAGAGAAATGTGAGGTTGGGTGAGGAAATGCACACCCTTTAAAGTAATACTACCTGGTACCCATTCAATGGGTCCCAAATCTGCAGGTTCAAGGAATCTTCCTACAGCTAAAACATGCATGGAAAACCCAGAGGACTGTACACCATGTGATCGGGAGATGTGTCTAAAATGCACCTCATTTATCCTCTCCTGGTGCTCCTGTTCATCATTCCAGCCACGTTACTTAGAATCTCCCCACTTAGAGAATCAGCACATTTAAACTTCTGTTTCACACATTTTGCAAATTGTGAGGAGGATGAACGGGAAGAGGGGGAAACAATGAGAGAATAGTTGTAGGGGTTTGGACGGGCACATGTCACTCTAATTTCCCATTAAGAATAAGAATTAAAAAAAGGCTCAGCCCGCCTCGCCGGAGCCAAAATAGGGCCTGAAGCAATCCTGCGGTTTTGAGGCCAGCTCACAAAAGAGCAACTTAAAAAATGGAGCTCAGGGTCACTGCAATTCACAAACCTGCAGAGTTATAAATGAAAACTAACGTCCAAAAATATGTTGAGGTAAGGCAAAGAAGAGGATCTGAATGCAAGACAGAATTGCAAGAAACAGATTTCAAGAGATAGATTGGACTCGCCTTTAAAGCACATGAAAAGCGGCAGAATTTCGACAATGATGCAGTTGGCCCAAAAGGGAGTATGCGTTATTTCCTGAATATATCCAGGAAAAAACGCATACGCACTTTATGGGCAACCAAGCAAGCAAGCAATGCAAATGTGCACAACAAAGAAGTCTCATTTCCCACCGGTCAAAAGGGCCATCCGAAAAAATTGTAAAAACCAGAAATGCAGGACAGGCCATGGAGAACAGGGAGCCTTTATACGCTGATGGACAGTGTGTGAACTGCCGAGAGCCACTCTGGAGAAGTGTATGGTGGTTCCTAAATCATCTAAAAAACAGAGCGACAGAGCATAGGGCACTTCCAATCACGGGAGTATATCTAGGGAAGTCTAAAAATCAACAAGACACAAGCACACCACAGTTTAGGGCTACTCTGTTTACAAGAACCTCAACTTCAGTACACCTTAAATATCCCAGGAAAGAGAACAATGGATAAAGAAAATGTGGTACTTATGTACAATGGAATATCTCTTCACCATGAAATCAATGTAATAAGGCTAGTAGAAGGATAAAGAGTGGATTGAGGTCCGATAATACTACTTGAAATAAGTCAAACAGAAAAAGAAACATATCATAAGATATCACTTATAGAGGGAGGATAAATATGGCTGCACAAAAAATGAATTACAAAACAGAACAGTGTCTCACATTTAGAAAACACACTTATGTCAGCTTAAGGGGAAAGGAGAGGTGGGGTGATGCATAAAACCAGAGTTTGAAATTAGCACAGATACCGTTCAATAAACCAAATAGGTATCAGACAAGATCTACACCTCGCTCAATGAACTGGCCTCAACACACCCTATACACCGCAGAGAAATATATCTGAGTAATAAGAATCTTAAAACCCATGTATTGATATATCTCCATAAGGGAATCAAGTGTGCGCAGAGCGGCACAAACACAGCAGTGAAAATGAGCTAAACCCCATTATAGAAATAAATTTTAAAACCAAAACGCAGAAACAATGAAAGAGAGAAAAATTCTTACAAAATTCGCTCAGGGGCTGTGATGCAACCTGGAATGACCACATATAAACCCACAGCTGGATAAGACATAAGGCTGGACACTTGGGGCTGAAAGGATTGGAGAGCTTTGGTGAGCAACTGCCGAAAGTTTAATGCAATACTTCATGCTACTTATTCCAAGGGTCCCAACACTCCAAGTTGAAGGGAATCTTCCTACAGCTAAACCATGCATGGGAAATCCAGCGGATGGTATACCATATGATCGGGAAAGGTTTCTAAAATGCACCTCATTTTCCTCTCCTGGGGCTCCGGATCAACATTCCAGCCACTTTACTAACAACATCTCCACATGGAGAGTCAATGCCTTTAAGTTCCGGTATCGCACAGTCTGCAGTTAGTGCGGAGGATGAATGGGAATAGGGGGAACCAGTGAGAAAATAGCTGTAGCGGTATCAATGGGCACATGTCACTCTAATTTCACATCAGGAAGAAGAATTAACCAAAGGCAGAGCAAGGCACCCCAGAAGAAGAATAGGGCCTGAAGAAATCCTGTGGATATGAGGCAAGATCACAAAAATAAGAGCTGAAAAATGGAGCTAAGGGCCACTGCAATTCAAAAACCTGCAGAGTTATAAAGGACAACTATTCTCCAAAAGTATATTGAGGTAAGGCTATGAAGAGGCACTGAGAGCAAGGCAGAACTGCAGGAAACCGATTTCAGGAGGTAGACAGGAATTGCACTGAAAACATATGAAAACACTCAGAAGGTCGACAATGATGCACTTGGCCAAAAAGGGCGTATGCGTTTCTTCCTGAATATATTCAGGAAGAAACGCATACGCCCTTTCTGGCCAACCAAGCAAGCTCTCAAAGGAAATCTGCACTACAATGAAGTCTCACTTCACCCCGGTCAAAGGGCCATCTGAAAAAAGTGTAAAATCCAGAAAGGCAGGACAGGCCATGGAGAACTGGGAGCCTTCTTATGCTGATGGGCGGGATGTAAATTGCCAGCAGCCACTCTGGAGAAGTGTATGGTGTTTCCTGAAACATCTAAAAAACAAAGCAACAGAGCCTAGGGCACTTGCACTTATGGTCCTATAGCTTAGGGAAATTAAAATCAAAAAGACACAGCCACCCCAAAGTTTGGGACGGCTCTGTTTACAAGAACCTCGTTTATGGTACAAGTTCAATATCACAGAAAGCGAAAAATGGATAAAGAAGTTGTGGTACTTACGTACAATGCAATATCACTCAGCAATGAAATCTATGTCATCAGGCCCGTAGCAGCATAATGAGTGGATTCAGGTACGATGATTCTAAGTGAAATAAGTCACACAGAAAAAGAAACATCAGAAGATATCACCAATACACGGAATGTAAACTTGGCTACAAAGGAACTGAATTACAAAACAGAACAGGGTCTCAAATGTAGAAAACCAACTTATGCTTGCTTAAGGGGAAAGGTGAGTTGGGGTGCTGCATGAAACCAGAGATTGAAATTAGCACAGATACCGTTCCATAAGCCAAATATGTAATAGACAAGAGCTACTCCTTGCTCAACGAAGTGGACTCAACACCCCATATTAAACGCCTAAGAATATACCTGACTAGAAATAATCTTAAAACCTACGGATTTATTTGTCTCCGAAAGAGAATCAAGCGTGTGTACAGCGGCATAAACGCAGCAGTGATAGGATTGGTGAGGTTCGGTGAGCAAATGCAGACCCTTTGAAGTCATATTGCATGGTACCCATTCCATGGGTCTCAACTCTCCAGGTTTAAGGGATTCTTCCTTCAGCTAAAACATGCATGTGGAACCCAGAGTATGATCCACCGTGTGATCGGGAAACGTGTTCAAATGTG
>NW_028138667.1:0-70241 GCF_964270905.1 Leucopleurus acutus | reverse complement strand
AGAAGCCCATCCCAGGAAAGGGAAGAAACCATTTGCAGCCTTACCCCTTTCTAAAACTAGAAGACAGCTTAGGGGTTCCTGGGGAGGCCAGGGTTTGCTGCTTCTGGATCCCTAACTACAGTCTACTAGCTGGGCCTCTATATGAAACACTGAAAGGAAAAGATGATGATCCTTTTGAACAGAATCCAGAAGTGGCCTTTCAAGAATGGAAAAAGCAGTCAATTCAGACCCTTGCCCTGGAACTCCCTAATTGAGCTAAACCCTTTGACCTTTCCATTCCCGGTGAAAGGTGAATCGCCATTGGAGAATTAGTGCAAAAACTGGGACCACTTGAAATGGAACAACGCAAGAATGCCATCCAGGTAGGATAAACTACAGTCACCAAGGGGCTTGGCCCACTGCCACATCTGGCCAAGATACTGGCGGTATCTAAAAACCTGGAAATCAGCAGCCCAAAAGGCCACCTCCCTCCTAAGGGAAAAGGACCCCACGTGGTGATCCTAATCACCAACCATGCCCTGAAGTTGCAGGGTTCGCTCCGTGGGCACACCGACCTCGAGTGAGGAGGCCCTCCAACTCCAACATCCAGAGAGATAACCAGGGGCAACAGGGCACCATGACGACTCGTGTGAACATCACTTGACCTGGAGTTTCTCTCATAAAACAACAATAGTGTGTCCCGAAGGAGTAGACTACTGCTTGCAGGACTTCCTGCACCCGGAGGGGAGCTAATAATCTTGGCGGGGGAACCGTATATCACACTGTCACCATAGAAAAGCCTACAGACACCGTGATGATGGTGGCCAATAAGACCGGCTGGACTCCTGTTTACTTCAAAAGGCTGTTGACTCAGTGGCCATCATGGTCCTTGATCACCACTGACCCTGGACTGTCTGGGAGTTGAGCGGGCAGGGCTCTGACACCTGGTGCTGTTTTTACGTTAATTCAGGGGCCTAATTGAAGAAAGAGCAGACTACTGGTCAGAGCATCTAGGCTGGCAGAAACGGTCAGCCTAAGGTGGCCGAACAAATGTGGGGTGGGATGAAACCGGCCCCCACAGCGTCTCTGCACATCTCTTTCCTGGACCCTTAAAGGTCATTAGAATCTATAACACTTCCAATGCTGGTGCTCAGGCGGACGAGCAGGGAGGCAGGGGTCCTGGGGCCAATCAACGTCACCTGGAGGCTGCTGGGGAGAAGTTCTGACCCTCGTCCCCTGGTATGAGGGCTCCCAACTCAGCACTCAGCAGTTACAGAAGAAGGGTCTGTACCCTCAGCACTCCAAGAATGAGGAACGGGACAAAAGGCAGAGGAGGGGTTTGTCCCCAGCAAAGCCCATTAAAAATCCCTGGGAGATAAAAATAGAATGTGGGCAATAAAGTCAAGTCTGACCTTTTTTATCCTTTGTGCTTTGTCTAATTTCACGTGCTCCTAGGGTCCCGCATGCAGAGGTTCCACACCCGGCACTTCAGACCAGATTTCCTGGTGCAGAATGGCTGGGTCGACACCTCAGCTCCTGGGGCCCAGTGCAGACTCCGAGATATAGAGCCTGAGCTGCAGCCAACCCGGCCCTTGAGAGCTCCGCCCCCTCCCTCTCACTGACTCTGACAGGATCTCTACACAGCAGCCCAGCCCACAGCCCACGGGGTAGTGCATGCTCTCACCTCTCCATTCTCTGATGAAAATATAAAGTTTCCTTTGCTTGGGAACCAAACTCAGTCTCGATCTGTTGGCCCCAATGACACTGGGCAGGGGGACCCTTGTTGGGGTCCACTCTGGAGGATCAGTAACAGAAATTGAGACTATTGTAACTTCAATGAACAGATGTGTGAGCCAAACTGTAGTTAACATAGAACAGTTTATAAGGCTCGGGTAAAATAAGATGTTTCTAACACTTCCATTTGATATTTCCATCACTTTATTATAAGCAAGTTCAGTGAAAAGGTTTGTCTTATTTGTCAGGTCAATATTAGAGAAATGAAGTGATTTCTTTCCAAGGATGTACATCTAATAATCTTGGTTAAAGCTTCAATCTTGTTTTAAATGCTTTTCCATTGAAAATGATACCTCTCTTTCAGCTCCCCCATTTCTGAGAAGTATAAAATCTTATAATTTATTATTACCAAAGGGGAAAGGTGGGAGGAGGGATAAATTAACAGTTTGGAATTAACACATACACACTGCTATGTATAAAATAGATCATCAACAAGGAACTACTGTATAGCACAGGGAACTACACTCAATATTGTGCAATAACCTATAAGGGGAAATAATCGGAAAAAGAATAGATATTTTTATTGACATCATCTATCAATGACAGTTAAAGTGTAACCTAAGGGAAGCCGGTGGTGAGTGCTTCTGACCCTGAAGACTTCAGTCATCTAAAGTTTGGACTCTGCCTACTTCCCAAGGCCCTTAATGAACATATGTGTAGCCGTAGCTTAAAAAACTCCCCAGTTTGGGTTTCGGGGAGACACTGATTTTGAAAAAGCCCTGGTGTTCTCCTTACATGAATGGGACTCTTCCTACTGCTAAAACATGTCTGTCACACCCAGAGGATGGTATACCGTCTGATCGGGAAGAGTTTGGAAAAGGCATCTCATCTCCTCATCTCCTGGTGCTCGGGTTCACCCCTCCAGCGTCTTTACTAACAGTCTCCCCACTTGGAGATGTCAACACTGTCAACATCCTGTTGCGTACAGTTTGGAATTTGTCCAGAGGATGAAGCGGAAGGATGAGGAACAATGAGAGACAAGTCCTAGGTGTTCAGACAGGCACATGTCACTCTAATTTCCAATCAGGAAGATGAATTGACCAAAGGCTAGGGTTGCCCATGGAAACAGTATAGGGCTTGAGGAAATCCCACTGCTTTGTGGCCAGTTCCCATAAACACAAGTTGAACAATGGAACTCAGGGGCAGTAAAATTCACGAAACTGCAGAGTTGAAAATATCTATCACTGAAAAATGTCTTGAGGAAAGTCAAAGAAAAGGATTGGCAAGCAAGGGAGAATGGCAGGAAAGGGATTTGAGGAGGTAGAAAGGATTCGCCATTAAGCACAAGAAAAGGGGCTGAACATTTCCGACATTGCAGTTGGCCAAAAAGGCTGTATGCGTTTTTTTCTGTATATATTCAAGAAAAGGGCATACACTTTTTTAGCCAACCAAACAGGTGGGCACTGGAAATCAATACTACAAAAGATATCACTTCGCATCAGTCAGAAGAGCCATCCTCATAAAGTGTAAACGCCAGAAATGCAGGACAGGGCAAGGAGAAGAGGGAGCCCTGTGAGGCTTATAGTGGAAATGTATATTGCCAACGGCCATTCTGGAGAAGTGTATTGTGTTTACTAAAGCATCTAAAAAATGAGCTACAGAGCATAGGGCACTTGCACTCATGGGCGTATATCTTGGGAAAAACAAAAATCGAGAGGACACAGGCACCCCAATGTTTACTGCCTCTCTGTTTAAAAGATCCTCGACTAGGATATAACTTAAATGTCTCTGGAGGGAAAAAATGGATAGAGATGTGGTACTTATGTAGAGTGGAATATTACTCAGCCTGGAAATCAATGAAATATGGCCAGTTGTAACAACTCCGGAGGAGTTACGTATGATCATTCTAAGTGACATAATTCAAAAAGAAAAAGACACATATCATAAGATATCACTTAAAGGTGGAATCCAAAATGGCTACACATGAAATAAATTACAAAACAAAAACATAGTCAAATATGTAGAAAACACGCGTAAGGCTGCTAAACGGGAAAGGTGGGGAGGGGTGAGGCATCATCCAGGAGGTTGAAATTAGCAAAGATACCATTCCAAATACCAAACTGATAATCAACAAGGCCTACACGGTAGCTAAAAGAACTGCACTCAGCACACTCAAGTCACCGGAAAAGAATATCTATGACTGGTAAGAATCTGAAAAAGAATTTATTGATGTCTCTCTGTACGTGAATCAAGTGGATGTACAGCAGCAAGAAACAGAGCTTTGAAAATCAGCTGTAACCAATATAGTAATAAATTGAAAAAAATAAACGACAGAGAGACAGAGAAAACCTCTTACAACTTTTCCTCAGGGACGGTGATGCAACATGGATTGAACACATCTAGACCCACAGCAGGATGAGACATAAGGCTGGAAACTGTTCGCGCTAAGAGAAATGTGAGGTTGGGTGAGGAAATGCACACCCTTTAAAGTAATACTACCTGGTACCCATTCAATGGGTCCCAAATCTGCAGGTTCAAGGAATCTTCCTACAGCTAAAACATGCATGGAAAACCCAGAGGACTGTACACCATGTGATCGGGAGATGTGTCTAAAATGCACCTCATTTATCCTCTCCTGGTGCTCCTGTTCATCATTCCAGCCACGTTACTTAGAATCTCCCCACTTAGAGAATCAGCACATTTAAACTTCTGTTTCACACATTTTGCAAATTGTGAGGAGGATGAACGGGAAGAGGGGGAAACAATGAGAGAATAGTTGTAGGGGTTTGGACGGGCACATGTCACTCTAATTTCCCATTAAGAATAAGAATTAAAAAAAGGCTCAGCCCACCTCGCCGGAGCCAAAATAGGGCCTGAAGCAATCCTGCGGTTTTGAGGCCAGCTCACAAAAGAGCAACTTAAAAAATGGAGCTCAGGGTCACTGCAATTCACAAACCTGCAGAGTTATAAATGAAAACTAACGTCCAAAAATATGTTGAGGTAAGGCAAAGAAGAGGATCTGAATGCAAGACAGAATTGCAAGAAACAGATTTCAAGAGATAGATTGGACTCGCCTTTAAAGCACATGAAAAGCGGCAGAATTTCGACAATGATGCAGTTGGCCCAAAAGGGAGTATGCGTTATTTCCTGAATATATCCAGGAAAAAACGCATACGCACTTTATGGGCAACCAAGCAAGCAAGCAATGCAAATGTGCACAACAAAGAAGTCTCATTTCCCACCGGTCAAAAGGGCCATCCGAAAAAATTGTAAACACCAGAAATGCAGGACAGGCCATGGAGAACAGGGAGCCTTTATACGCTGATGGACAGTGTGTGAACTGCCGAGAGCCACTCTGGAGAAGTGTATGGTGGTTCCTAAATCATCTAAAAAACAGAGCGACAGAGCATAGGGCACTTCCAATCACGGGAGTATATCTAGGGAAGTCTAAAAATCAACAAGACACAAGCACACCACAGTTTAGGGCTACTCTGTTTACAAGAACCTCAACTTCAGTACACCTTAAATATCCCAGGAAAGAGAACAATGGATAAAGAAAATGTGGTACTTATGTACAATGGAATATCTCTTCACCATGAAATCAATGTAATAAGGCTAGTAGAAGGATAAAGAGTGGATTGAGGTCCGATAATACTACTTGAAATAAGTCAAACAGAAAAAGAAACATATCATAAGATATCACTTATAGAGGGAGGATAAATATGGCTGCACAAAAAATGAATTACAAAACAGAACAGTGTCTCACATTTAGAAAACACACTTATGTCAGCTTAAGGGGAAAGGAGAGGTGGGGTGATGCATAAAACCAGAGTTTGAAATTAGCACAGATACCGTTCAATAAACCAAATAGGTATCAGACAAGATCTACACCTCGCTCAATGAACTGGCCTCAACACACCCTATACACCGCAGAGAAATATATCTGAGTAATAAGAATCTTAAAACCCATGTATTGATATATCTCCATAAGGGAATCAAGTGTGCGCAGAGCGGCACAAACACAGCAGTGAAAATGAGCTAAACCCCATTATAGAAATAAATTTTAAAACCAAAACGCAGAAACAATGAAAGAGAGAAAAATTCTTACAAAATTCGCTCAGGGGCTGTGATGCAACCTGGAATGACCACATATAAACCCACAGCTGGATAAGACATAAGGCTGGACACTTGGGGCTGAAAGGATTGGAGAGCTTTGGTGAGCAACTGCCGAAAGTTTAATGCAATACTTCATGCTACTTATTCCAAGGGTCCCAACACTCCAAGTTGAAGGGAATCTTCCTACAGCTAAACCATGCATGGGAAATCCAGCGGATGGTATACCATATGATCGGGAAAGGTTTCTAAAATGCACCTCATTTTCCTCTCCTGGGGCTCCGGATCAACATTCCAGCCACTTTACTAACAACATCTCCACATGGAGAGTCAATGCCTTTAAGTTCCGGTATCGCACAGTCTGCAGTTAGTGCGGAGGATGAATGGGAATAGGGGGAACCAGTGAGAAAATAGCTGTAGCGGTTTCAATGGGCACATGTCACTCTAATTTCACATCAGGAAGAAGAATTAACCAAAGGCAGAGCAAGGCACCCCAGAAGAAGAATAGGGCCTGAAGAAATCCTGTGGATATGAGGCAAGATCACAAAAATAAGAGCTGAAAAATGGAGCTAAGGGCCACTGCAATTCAAAAACCTGCAGAGTTATAAAGGCCAACTATTCTCCAAAAGTATATTGAGGTAAGGCTATGAAGAGGCACTGAGAGCAAGGCAGAACTGCAGGAAACCGATTTCAGGAGGTAGACAGGAATTGCACTGAAAACATATGAAAACACTCAGAACGTCGACAATGATGCACTTGGCCAAAAAGGGCGTATGCGTTTTTTCCTGAATATATTCAGGAAGAAACGCATACGCCCTTTCTGGCCAACCAAGCAAGCTCTCAAAGGAAATCTGCACTACAATGAAGTCTCACTTCACCCCGGTCAAAGGGCCATCTGAAAAAAGTGTAAAATCCAGAAAGGCAGGACAGGCCATGGAGAACTGGGAGCCTTGTTATGCTGATGGGCGGGATGTAAATTGCCAGCAGCCACTCTGGAGAAGTGTATGGTGTTTCCTGAAACATCTAAAAAACAAAGCAACAGAGCCTAGGGCACTTCCACTTATGGTCCTATCGCTTAGGGAAATTAAATTCAAAAAGACACAGTCACCCCAAATTTGGGACGGCTCTGTTTACAAGAACCTCGTTTACGGTACAAGTTCAATATCACAGAAAGCGAAAAATGGATAAAGAAGTTGTGGTACTTACGTACAATGCAATATCACTCAGTAATGAAATCTATGTCATCAGGCCCGTAGCAGCATAATGAGTGGATTCAGGTATGATGATTCTAAGTGAAATAAGTCACACAGAAAAAGAAACACCATAAGTTATCACTATTACACGGAATGTAAACTTGGCTACACAAGAACTGAATTACAAAACAGAACAGGGTCTCAAATGTAGAAAACCAACTTATGCTTGCTTAAGGGGAAAGGTGAGTTGGGGTGCTGCATAAAACCACAGATTGAAATTAGCACAGATACCGTTCCATAAGCCAAATATGTAATAGACAAGAGCTACTCCTTGCTCAACGCAGTGGACTCAACACCCCATATTAAACGCCTAAGAATATACCTGACTAGAAATAATCTTAAAACCTACGGATTTATATGTCTCCGAAAGAGAATCAAGCGTGTGTACAGCGGCATAAACGCAGCAGTGATAGGATTGGTGAGGTTCGGTGAGCAAATGCAGACCCTTTGAAGTCATACTGCATGGTACCCATTCCATGGATCTCAACTCTCCAGGTTTAAGGGATTCTTCCTTCAGCTGAAACATGCATGTGGAACACAGAGTATGATCCACCGTGTGATCAGGAAACGTGTTCAAATGTGTCTCAGTTTTCATCCCCTCGTACTCGGGTGCAACATTCAAGACGCTTTACTAACACTCTCCCCACTTGGAGAGTCAGTGTCTTTAAACTTCTGTTTGGCCAAGTTTGTAATTTCTGCGGAAAATGTACAGGAATAGGGAGAACCAATGAGAAACTAGCTGGAGGTGTCTGGACGGGCAAATTTAACTCTCATTTCCCACCAGAAAGAGGAATTAACCAAAGGCTCAGCATGCCGTGCCGGAACCACACTAGGGCCTGAAGCAATCCTGCGGTGTTGCGGCCAGCTCACAAGAAAGCGAGTTGAAGAAAGGAGCTCAGGGGCACTGTAATTCACAAACCTGCAGAGTTATAAATGACAGCTATCGTCCAAAAATATATTGAAGTAAGGCTGCCAAGAGGACTTGAAAGCGGGGCAGAATTGCAGGAAACCGATTTCAGGAGGTAGACGGGAATTGCATGTAAAGCATAGGAAAAGAGGCAGAACGTCCACAATGATGCACTTGGCCAAAAAGGGCGTATGTGTTCTTTCCTGAATATATTCAGGAAAAAACGCATACGCTCTTTTTCGCCAACCAAGCAGGCTTGCAAAGGAAATCTACACTACAATGAAGTCTCACTGCCCCCCGGTCAAAAGGGCCATCTGAAGAAAGTGTAATATCCAGAAAGGCAGGACTTGGCATGGAGAACTGGGAGCCTTGTTATGCTGATGGGCGGGATGTAAATTGCCAACAGCCACTCTGGAGAAGTGTATGGTGTTTCCTGAAACATCTAAAAAACAAAGCAACAGAGCCTAGGGCACTTCCACTTATGGTCCTATAGCTTAGGGAAAATAAAATCAAAAATACACAGCCAGCCTAAACTTTGGGACGGCTCTGTTTACAAGAACCTCGTTTACTGTACAAGTTCAATATCACAGAAAGCGAAAATGGATAAAGAAGTTGTGGTACTTACGTACAATGCAATATCACTCAGCAATGAAATCTATGTCATCAGGCCCGTAGCAGCATAATGAGTGGATTCAGGTATGATGATTCTAAGTGAAATAAGTCACACAGAAAAAGAAACATCATAAGATATCACTACTACACGGAATATAAACTTGGCTACAAAGGAACTGAATTACAAAACAGAACAGCGTGTCAAATGTAGAAAACCAACTTATGCTTGCTTAAGGGGAAAGGTGAGTTGGGGTGCTGCATGAAACCAGAGATTGAAATTAGCACAGATACCGCTCCATAAGCCACATATGTAATAGACAACAGCTACACCTTGCTCAACGAAGTGGACTCAACACCCCATATTAAACGCCTAAGAATATACCTGACTAGAAATAATCTTAAAACCTACGGATTTATATGTCTCCGAAAGAGAATCAAGCGTGTGTACAGCGGCATAAACGCAGCAGTGATAGGATTGGTGAGGTTCGGTGAGCAAATGCAGACCCTTTGAAGTCATATTGCATGGTACCCATTCCATGGGTCTCAACTCTCCAAGTTTAAGGGATTCTTCCTTCAGCTAAAACATGCATGTGGAACACAGAGTATGATCCACCGTGTGATCAGGAAACGTGTTCAAATGTGTCTCAGTTTTCGTCCCCTGGTACTCGGGTGCAACACTCCAGACGCCTTACTAACACTCTCTTCACTTGGAGAGTCAGTGCCTTTAACCTCCTGTATGGCCCAGTTTGCAATTTCTGCGGAAAATGTACAGGAATAGGGAGAACCAATGATAAACTAGCTGGAGGTGTCTGGACGGGCAAATTTAACTCTCATTTCCCACCAGGAAGAGGAATTAACCAAAGGCTCAGCGTGCCGCGCCGGATCCACACTAGGGCCTGAAGCAATCCTGTGGTGTTGCGGCCAGCTCACAAAAAAGCGAGTTGAAGAAAGGAGCTCAGGGGCACTGTAATTCACAAACCTGCAGAGTTATAAATGACAGCTATCGTCCAAAAATATATTGAAGTAAGGCTGCCAAGAGGACTTGAAAGTGGTGCAGAATTGCACGAAACCGATTTCAGGAGGTAGACTGGAATTGCATGTAAAGCATAGGAAAAGAGGCAGAACGTCCACAATGATGCACTTGGCCAAAAAGGGCGTATGCGTTTTTTCCTGAATATATTCAGGAAAAAACGCATACGCCCTTTTTGGCCAACCAAGCAAGCTTGCAAAGGATATCTGCACTACAATGAAGTCTCACTGCCCCCCGGTCAAAAGGGCCATCTGAAAAAAGTGTAAAATCCAGAAAGGCAGGACAGGCCATGGAGAACTGGGAGCCTTGTTATGCTGATGGGCGGGATGTAAATTGCCAACAGCCACTCTGGAGAAGTGTATGGTGTTTCCTGAAACATCTAAAAAACAAAGCAACAGAGCCTAGGGCACTTCCACTTATGGTCCTATAGCTTAGGGAAATTAAATTCAAAAAGACACAGTCACCCCAAATTTGGGACGGCTCTGTTTACAAGAACCTCGTTTACGGTACAAGTTCAATATCACAGAAAGCGAAAAATGGATAAAGAAGTTGTGGTACTTACGTACAATGCAATATCACTCAGCAATGAAATCTATGTCATCAGGCCCGTAGCAGCATAATGAGTGGATTCAGGTATGATGATTCTAAGTGAAATAAGTCACACAGAAAAAGAAACATCATAAGATATCACTACTACACGGAATATAAACTTGGCTACAAAGGAACTGAATTACAAAACAGAACAGGGTGTCAAATGTAGAAAACCAACTTATGCTTGCTTAAGGGGAAAGGTGAGTTGGGGTGCTGCATGAAACCAGAGATTGAAATTAGCACAGATACCGCTCCATAAGCCACATATGTAATAGTCAACAGCTACACCTTGCTCAACGAAGTGGACTCAACACGCCATATTAAACGCCTAAGAATATACCTGACTAGAAATAATCTTAAAACCTACGGATTTATATGTCTCCGAAAGAGAATCAAGCGTGTGTACAGCGGCATAAACGCAGCAGTGATAGGATTGGTGAGGTTCGGTGAGCAAATGCAGACCCTTTGAAGTCATATTGCATGGTACCCATTCCATGGGTCTCAACTCTCCAAGTTTAAGGGATTCTTCCTTCAGCTAAAACATGCATGTGGAACACAGAGTATGATCCACCGTGTGATCAGGAAACGTGTTCAAATGTGTCTCAGTTTTCGTCCCCTGGTACTCGGGTGCAACACTCCAGACGCTTTACTAACACTCTCTCCACTTGGAGAGTCAGTGCCTTTAACCTCCTGTATGGCCCAGTTTGCAATTTCTGCGGAAAATGTACAGGAATAGGGAGAACCAATGATAAACTAGCTGGAGGTGTCTGGACGGGCAAATTTAACTCTCATTTCCCACCAGGAAGAGGAATTAACCAAAGGCTCAGCGTGCCGCGCCGTATCCACACTAGGGCCTGAAGCAATCCTGTGGTGTTGCGGCCAGCTCACAAAAAAGCGAGGTGAAGAAAGGAGCTCAGGGCCACTGTAATTCACAAACCTGCAGAGTTATAAATGACAGCTATCGTCCAAAAATATATTGAAGTAAGGCTGCCAAGAGGACTTGAAAGTGGTGCAGAATTGCACGAAACCGATTTCAGGAGGTAGACTGGAATTGCATGTAAAGCATAGGAAAAGAGGCAGAACGTCCACAATGATGCACTTGGCCAAAAAGGGCGTATGCGTTTTTTCCTGAATATATTCAGGAAAAAACGCATACGCCCTTTTTGGCCAACCAAGAAAGCTTGCAAAGGAAATCTGCACTACAATGAAGTCTCACTGCCGCCCAGTCAAAAGGGCCATCTGAAAAATGTGTAAAATCCAGAAAGGCAGGACAGACCATGGAGAACTGGGAGCCTTGTTATGCTGATGGGCGGGATGTAAATTGCCAACAGCCACTCTGGAGAAGTGTATGGTGTTTCCTGAAACATCTAAAAAACAAAGCAACAGAGCCTAGGGCACTTCCACTTATGGTCCTATAGCTTAGGGAAATTAAAATCAAAAAGACACAGTCACCCCAAAGTTTGGGACGGCTCTGTTTACAAGAACCTCGTTTACGGTACAAGTTCAATATCACAGAAAGCGAAAAATGGATAAAGAAGTTTTGGTACTTACGTACAATGCAATATCACTCAGCAATGAAATCTATGTCATCAGGCCCGTCGCAGCATAATGAGTGGATTTAGGTACGATGATTCTAAGTGAAATAAGTCACACAGAAAAAGAAAGATCATAAGATATCACTACTACACGGAATGTAAACTTGGCTACACAGGAACTGAATTACAAAACAGAACAGGGTCTCAAATGTAGAAAACCAACTTATGCTTGTTTCAGGGGAAAGGTGAGTTGGGGTGCTGCATGAAACCAGAGATTGAAATTAGCACAGATACCGTGCCATAAGCCAAATATGTAATAGACAAGAGCTACTCCTTGCTAAACGAAGTGTACTCAACACCCCATATTAAACGCCTAAGAATACACCTGACTAGTAAGAATCTTAAAACCTGTGGATTTATATGTCTCCGAAAGAGAATCAAGCGTGTGTACAGCGGCATAAACGCAGCAGTGATAGGATTTGTGAGGTTCGGTGAGCAAATGCAGACCCTTTGAAGTCATACTGCATGGTACCCATTCCATGGGTCTCAACTCTCCACGTTTAAGGGATTCTTCCTTCAGCTGAAACATGCATGTGGAACACAGAGTATGATCCACCGTGTGATCAGGAAACGTGTTCAAATGTGTCTCAGTTTTCATCCCCTGGTACTCGGGTGCAACATTCAAGACGCTTTACTAACTCTCTCCCCACTTGGAGAGTCAGTGTCTTTAAACTCCTGTTTGGCCCAGTTTGCAATTTCTGCGGAAAATGTACAGGAATAGGGAGAACCAATGAGAGACTAGCTGGAGGTGTCTGGACGGGCAAATTTAACTCTCATTTCCCACCAGGAAGAGGAATTAACCAAAGGCTCAGCGTGCCGTGCCGGAACCACACTAGGGCCTGAAGCAATCCTGCGGTGTTGCGGCCAGCTCACAAGAAAGCGAGTTGAAGAAAGGAGCTCAGGGGCACTGTAATTCACAAACCTGCAGAGTTATAAATGACAGCTATCGTCCAAAAATATATTGAAGTAAGGCTGCCAAGAGGACTTGAAAGCGGGGCAGAATTGCAGGAACCCGATTTCAGGAGGTAGACGGGAATTGCATGTAAAGCATAGGAAAAGAGGCAGAACGTCCACAATGATGCACTTGGCCTAAAAGGGCGTATGGGTTTTTTCCTGAATATATTCAGGAAAAAACGCATACGCCCTTTTTGGCCAACCAAGCAAGCTTGCAAAGGAAATCTGCACTACAATGAAGTCTCACTGCCCCCCGGTCAAAAGGGCCATCTGAAAAAAGTGTAATATCCAGAAAGGCAGGACAGGCCATGGAGAACTGGGAGCCTTGTTATGCTGGTGGGCGGGATGTAAATTGCCAACAGCCACTCTGGAGAAGTGTATGGTGTTTCCTGAAACATCTAAAAAACAAAGCAACAGAGCCTAGGGCACTTCCACTTATGGTCCTATAGCTTACGGAAATTAAAATCAAAAAGACACAGCCACCCCAAAATTTGGGACGGCTCTGTTTACAAGAACCTCGTTTACGGTACAAGTTCAATATCACAGAAAGCAAAAAATGGATAAAGAAGTTGTGGTACTTACGTACAATGCAATATCACTCAGCAATGAAATCTATGTCATCAGGCCCGTAGCAGCATAAGAGTGGATGCAGGTATGATGATTCTAAGTGAAATAAGTCACACAGGGCTTACCTGGTGGCGCAGTGGTTGAGAGTCCGCCTGCCGATGCAGAGGACATGGGTTCGTGCCCCGCTCCGGGAAGATCCCACATGCCGCGGAGCGGCTGGGCCTGTGAGCCATGGCCGCTGAGCCTGTGCGTCCGGAGCCTGTGCTCTGCAATGGGAAAGACCACAACAGTGAGAGGCCCACGTACCGCAAAAAAAAAAAATAAATAAATAAATAAAAAAATAAAAAAATAAGTCACACAGAAAAAGAAACATCATAAGATATCACTACTACACGGATATAAACTTGGTTACACAGGAACTAAATTACTAAACAGAACAGAGTGTCAAATGTAGAAAACCAATTTATGCTTGCTTAAGGGGAAAGGTGAGTTGGGGTGCTGCATACAACAAGAGATTGAAATTAGCACAGATACCGTTCCATAAGCCAAATATATAATAGACAAGTGCTACTCCTTGCTCAACGAAGTGGACTCAACACCCCATATTAAACGCCTAACAATATACCTGACTAGTAAGAATCTTAAAAACTATGGATTTATATGTCTCCGAAAGAGAATCAAGCGTGTGTACAGCGGCATAAACGCAGCAGTGATAGGATTGGTGAGGTTCAGTGAGCAAATGCAGACCCTTTGAAGTCATATTGCATGGTACCCATTCCATGGGTCTCAACTCTCCATGTTTAAGGGATTCTTCCTTCAGCTAAAACATGCATTTGGAACCCAGAGTATGATCCACCGTGTGATCAGAAAACGTGTTCAAATGTGTCTCAGTTTACGTCCCCTGGTACTCGGGTGCAACATTCCAGACGCTTTACTAACACTCTCCCCACTTGGAGAGTCAGTGCCTTTAACCTCCTGTTTGGCCCAGTTTGCAATTTCTGTGGAAAATGAACAGGAATAGGGAGAACCAATGAGAGACTAGCTGGAGCTGTCTGGACGGGCAAATTTAACTCTCATTTCCCACCAGGAAGAGGAATTAACCAAAGGCTCAGCATGCCGTGCCAGGAAACAAACTAGGGCCTGAAGCAATCCTGCGGTGTTGCGGCCAGCTCACAAGAAAGCGAGTTGAAGAAAGGAGCTCAGGGGCACTGAAATTCACAAACCTGCAGAGTTATAAATGACAGCTATCTTCCAAAAATATATTGAAGTAAGGCTGCCAAGAGGAGTTGAAAGCGGGGCAGAATTGCAGGAAACCGATTTCAGGAGGTAGACTGGAATTGCATGTAAAGCATAGGAAAAGAGGCAGAACGTCCACAATGATGCACTTGGCCAAAAAGGGCGTATGCGTTTTTTCCTGAATATATTCAGGAAAAAACGCATACGCCCTTTTTGGCCAACCAAGCAAGCTTGCAAAGGAAATCTGCACTACAATGAAGTCTCACTGCCCCCTGGTCAAAAGGGCCATCTGAAAAAAGTGTAAAATCCAGAAAGGCAGGACAGGCCATGGAGAACTGGGAGCCTTGTTATGCTGATGATCGGGATTTGAATTGCCAGCAGCCACTCTGAAGATGTGTATGGTGTTTCCTGAAACATCCAAAAAACAAAGCAACAGAGCCTAGGGCACTTCCACTTATGGTCCTATAGCTTAGGGAAATTAAAATCAAAAGACACAGCCACCCCAAAGTTTGGGACGGCTCTGTTTACAAGAACCTCGTTTACGGTACAAGTTCAATATCACAGAAAGCGAAAAATGGATAAAGAAGTTGTGGTACTTACGTACAATGCAATATCACTCAGCAATGAAATCTATGTCATCAGGCCCGTAGCAGCATAATGAGTGGATTCAGGTACGAGTATTCTAAGTGAAATAAGTCACACAGAAAAAGAAACATCATAAGATATCCCTAATACACGGAATGTAAACTTGGCTACACAGGAACTGAATTACAAAACAGAACAGGGTCTCAAATGTAGAAAACCAACTTATGCTTGCTTAAGGGGAAAGGTGAGTTGGGGTGCTGCATGAAACCAGAGATTGAAATTAGCACAGATACCGTTCCATAAGCCAAATATGTAATAGACAAGAGCTACTCCTTGCTCAACGAAGTGGACTCAACACCCCATATTAAACGCCTAAAAATATACCTGACTAGTAAGAATCTTAAAACCTTTGGATTTATATGTCTCCGAAAGAGAATCAAGCGTCTGTACAGCAGCATAAACGCAGCAGTGATAGGATTGGTGAGGTTCGGTGAGCAAATGCAGACCCTTTGAAGTCATATTGCATGGTACCCATTCCATGGGTCTCAACTCTCCAGGTTTAAGGGATTCTTCCTTCAGCTAAAACATGCATGTGGAACGGAGTGTATGATCCACCGTGTGATCGGGAAACGTGTTCAAATGTGTCTCAGTTTTTGTCCCCTGGTACTCGGGTGCAACATTCCAGACGCTTTACTAACACTCTCCCCACTTGGAGAGTCAGTGCCTTTAACCTCCTGTTTGGCCCAGTTTGCAATTTCTTCGGAAGATGAACAGGAATAAGGAGAAGCAATGGGAGACTATCTGTAGGTGTCTGGATGGGCAAATTTAACTCTCATTTCCCACCAGGAAGATAAATGAACCAAAGGCTCCACGTGCCATGCTGGAACTAGATTAGGGCCTGAGGAGATCCTGCGGTGTTGCGGCCAGCTCACAAGAAAGCGAGTTGAAGAAAGGAGCTCAGGGGCACTGTAATTCAGAAATCTGCGGAGTTATAAATGACAGCTATCATCCAAAATTATACTGAAGTAAGGCTGCGAAGAGGACTTGAATGCGGGGCAGAATTGCTGGAAACTGATTTCAGAACGTACACGGGAGTAGCTCTTAAAGCATAGGAAAAGAGACAGAACTTGGAAAATAATGCACTTGGCAAAAAAGGGCATATGTGTTTTATCCAGAGCTCTCATACCTGAGGGGAGGAGATTCCCAGCAGGCTCCAACTGCCACCTGAGGGCTCACATTGCCAAGGCAACGTGAGCATGCCAGGCAGGAGTTACCTCACAGCAGAGGTCCCACCTCACAGAAGGGTGAGAAACCCAGCCAACATCAGACTCTCACCAGAGGGCCCACATCACCAAGGGGATGGGAACCAGGCAGGAGTGTCTTCACATCAGTGGGGCCACATCATCAAAAGCTGAGGTACTCAGCACATGTGTCCTCAAACCAGAGGACCCACATCACCAAGGACCTCGGAGTGAGGCAGGCAGGAGTAGCCTCACAACACTGGGCACATAGAATAAAAAAGTGAGGAATCCAGCAGTTGGAACCTCCCAGCAGGCGGCCCAGAGCACCGAGGCCATGGGATCCAGGCCACAGTGAACTCACAGAAGAGGGCCCATGTCATGAAACTGAGCAACCCAGCCATTGGGACCTCAGAGCAGGAGGCCCACATCCCCATGGGGATGGAATTCTGGTAGGAGTGTCCTCGCACCACTGAGAACGTATCAGAAAATTTTGGGCGACCAGCAGTTAGGGCCTGATGCCAGAGGACCCTCATCACCAAGGGAAGGAGGCTCCCAGCAGGCTCCAACTGCCACCAGAGGGCTGACGTCGCCAAGGCGATGTGTGCCAACCAGGCACGAATGACCTCACAGCAGAGGGCCCACCTCAGAGAAGTGTGACGAACCCAGTCAGGATCAGACTCGCACCAGAGGGCCCACATCACCAAATGGATTGGAACCAGGCAGGAGTGTCCTCACATGAGTAGGGCCACATCATCTAAAGGTGAGGAACCCAGAACATGTGGCTTCAAACCATAGGACACCCATCACCAAGGGGCTGGGAGTGAGGCAGGCAGGAGGAGCCTCATAACAGAGGGCCCAAAAATAAGAAAGGTGAGGAATCCAGCAGTTGGAACCTCCCAGCAGGCGGCCCAGAGCACAGAGGCTAGAGGAACCAGGCCAGAGTGAACTAACACCAGACAGCCCACATCATGAAACTGTGAGCAACCCAGACATTGGGACCTCAGAGCAGAAGGCCCACATCCCCATGGTGATGGGAACATGACAGGAGTGTCCTGGCATCACTGGGCTCACATCAGAAAACGTGGGGTGCTCAGAAGTTAGGGCCTGACGCTAGAGGGCACTCATCACCGAGAGGAGGAGGCTCCCAGCAGGCTCCAGCTGCCACCAGAGGGCCAACGTCGCCAAGGTGATGTGTGCCAGCCTGGCAGGAGTGACCTCACAGCAGAGGGCCCACCTCACAGAAGGGTGAGGAACACAGCCAGGATCAGACTCTCACCAGAGGGCCCACATCACCAAGGGGATGGGAACCAGGCAGGAGTGTCCCCACACCAGTGGGACAACATCATCGAAAGGTGAGGATCCCAGCACATGTGTCCTCAAACCAGAGGAACCACATCACCAAGGGGTTCGGAATGAGGCTGGCAGGACTGGCCTCACAACACAGGGTCCATAGAATATAAAAGTTGAGGAATCCAGCAGTTGGAACCTCCCAGCAAGTGGCCCAGAGCACCGAGGCTATGGGATCCAGGCCGCAGTGAACTCACAGCAGAGGGCCCACATCATGAACCTGTGAGCAGCCCAGCTGTTGGGACCTCAGAACAGAAGGCCCACATCCCCATTGGGATGGGAACCTGGCAGGAGTGGCTTTGCACCACTTAGCACATATCAGAAAATGTTAGGAGCCCAGCAGTTAGGGCCTGACGCCAGGGGGCCCTCATAACTGAGGGGAGGAGACTCCCAGCAGGTTCCAACTGCCAACAGAGGGCCCACGTCTACAAGGTGGCATGCGCCAGCCAGGCAGTAGTGACCTCACAGCAGAGGGCCTATCTCACAGAAGGGTGAGGAACCGAGGCAGGATGAGACTCTCACCAGAGGGCCCACAACACCAAGGGGATGGGAACCAGTCAGGACTGTCCTCCCACCAGTGGGGCCACATCATCGAAAGGTGAGGAACCCAGCACATGTGGCCTCATATCAGAGGACATACATCACAAAGGGGATGGGAGTGAGGCAGGTAGGAGTAGCCTAAAAACAGAGGGCCCAAAGAATAAAAAAAGTGAGGAATCCAGCATTTGGAACCTCCCAGCAGGCGGCCGAGAGCACAGAAGCTATGGGATGCAGGCAGGAGTGAACTAACAGCAGAGAGCCCACATCATGAAACTGTGAGCAACCCAGGCATTGGGACCTCAGAGCAGAAAGCCCACATCCCCATGGGGATGGGAACCTGACAGGAGTGTCCTGGCATCACTGGGCTCACATCAGAAAACGTGGGGAGCCCAGCAGTTAGAGCCTGATGCTAGAGGGCCGTCATCACCGAGGGCAGGAGGCTCCCAGCAGGTTCCATGTGCCAACAGAGGGCCCACGTCGCCAAGGTGATGTGTGCAAGTCAGGCAGGATTGACCTCACAGCAGAGGGCCTACCTCACAGAAGAGTGAGGAACCCAGCCAGGATAAGACTGTCACCAGAAGGCCCACATCACCAAGGGGATGGGAACCAGGCAGGAGTGTCTTCACACTAGTGGGGCCACATCATCAAAAGCTGAGGTACTCAGCACATGTGTCCTCAAACCAGAGGACCCACATCACCAAGGACCTCGGAGTGAGGCAGGCAGGAGTAGCCTCACAACACTGGGCACATAGAATAAAAAAGTGAGGAATCCAGCAGTTGGAACCTCCCAGCAGGCGGCCCAGAGCACCGAGGCCATGGGATCCAGGCCACAGTGAACTCCAGAAGAGGGCCCATGTCATGAAACTGAGCAACCCAGCCATTGGGACCTCAGAGCAGGAGGCCCACATCCCCATGGGGATGGAATTCTGGTAGGAGTGTCCTCGCACCACTGAGAACGTATCAGAAAATTTTGGGCGACCAGCAGTTAGGGCCTGATGCCAGAGGACCCTCATCACCAAGGGAAGGAGGCTCCCAGCAGGCTCCAACTGCCACCAGAGGGCTGACGTCGCCAAGGCGATGTGTGCCAACCAGGCACGAATGACCTCACAGCAGAGGGCCCACCTCAGAGAAGTGTGACGAACCCAGTCAGGATCAGACTCGCACCAGAGGGCCCACATCACCAAATGGATTGGAACCAGGCAGGAGTGTCCTCACATGAGTAGGGCCACATCATCTAAAGGTGAGGAACCCAGAACATGTGGCTTCAAACCATAGGACACCCATCACCAAGGGGCTGGGAGTGAGGCAGGCAGGAGGAGCCTCATAACAGAGGGCCCAAAAATAAGAAAGGTGAGGAATCCAGCAGTTGGAACCTCCCAGCAGGCGGCCCAGAGCACAGAGGCTAGAGGAACCAGGCCAGAGTGAACTAACACCAGACAGCCCACATCATGAAACTGTGAGCAACCCAGACATTGGGACCTCAGAGCAGAAGGCCCACATCCCCATGGTGATGGGAACATGACAGGAGTGTCCTGGCATCACTGGGCTCACATCAGAAAACGTGGGGTGCTCAGAAGTTAGGGCCTGACGCTAGAGGGCACTCATCACCGAGAGGAGGAGGCTCCCAGCAGGCTCCAGCTGCCAACAGAGGGCCCACGTCGCCAAGGTGATGTGTGCAAGTCAGGCAGGATTGACCTCACAGCAGAGGGCCTACCTCACAGAAGAGTGAGGAACCCAGCCAGGATAATACTGTCACCAGAAGGCCCACATCACCAAGGGGATGGGAACCAGGCAGGAGTGTCCTCACACCAGTGGGGCCACATCATTGAAAGTTGCCTAACCCAGCACATGTGGCCTCAAACCAGAAGACCCACATCACGAAGGGGTTGCGAGTGAGGCAGGCAGGAGGAGCATCACAACACAGGACCCATAGAATACAAAAGTTGAGGAATCGAGCAGTTGGAACCTCCCAGCAGGCAGCCAAGACCACAGAGGCTATGGGATCCAGGCCACAGTGAACTAACACCAGAGAGCCCACATCATGAAATTGTGATCAACCCAGCCGTTGGAACCTCAGAGCAGAAGGCCCACATCCCCATGGGGATGGGAACCTAAGAGGAGTGCTTGAGCAACACTGGGCTCACTAAGAAAAGTTGGGGAGCCCAGCAGTTAGGGCCTGACGTCAGAGGGCCCTCATCACAGAGCTGAGGAGGCTCCCAGCAGGGTCCAATTGCCACCAGAGGGCTCATGTCAACAAGGCGAGGTGAGCAACCCAGGCAAGAGTTACCTGATAGTAGAGGGCCCACCTCACAGATGGGTGAGGAACCCAGCCAGGATCAGACTCTCACCAGAGGGCCCACATCACAAAGGGGATGGGACCCAGTCAGGATTATCCTCACACCAGTGGGGCCTCATCATCTTAAGGTGAGGAACCCAGCACATGTGTCCTCAAACCAGAGGACCCACATCACCAAGGGCCTTGGAGTGAGGCAGGCAGGAGTAGCCTCACAACACAGGGCACATAATATAAAAAACGTGAGAATTCCAGCATTTAGACCTTCCAGCAGGCGGCCCAGAACACCGAGGCTATGGGATCCAGGCCACAGTGAACTCACAGCAGAGGGCCCACATCACAAAACTGTGAGCAACCCAGGAGTTGAGACCTCAGCGCAGAAGGCCCATATCGCCATGGGGATGGGAACCTGGCAAGAGTCTCCTCACTCACTTGGCACACATCAGAAAATGTGGGGAGCCCAGCAGTTATGGCCTAAGGCAAGAGGGCCCTCATCACCGAGGGGAGGAGGATCCCAGCACACTCCAACTGCCACCAGAGGGCCCACGTCGCCAAGGTGACCTGTGCCAGACAGGCATGATTGACCTCACAGCAGAGGGCCCACCTCACAGAAGGGTGAGGAACCCAGCCAGGATCAGACTCTCACCTGAGGGCCCACATCAGCAAGGGGATGGGAACCAGTCAGGACTGTCTTCCCTCCAGTGGGGTCACATCATCGAAAGGTGCGGAACCCAGCACATGTGGCCTCAAATCAGAGGACACATATCACAAAGGGAACGGGAGTGAGGCAGGCAGGAGTAGCCTAAAAACAGAGGGCCCAAAGAATAAGAAAGGTGAGGAATCCAGCAGTTGGAACCTCCCAGCAGGCGGTCCAGAGCACAGAAGCTATGGGATGCAGGCAGGAGTGAACTAACAGCAGAGAGCCCACATCATGAAACTGTGAGCAACCCAGGCTTTGGGACCTCAGAGCAGAAGGCCCACACCCCAATGGGGATGTGAACCTGGCTGGAGTGTCCTCGCACCACTGGGCACACATCACAAAATGTGGGGAGCCCAGCAGTTAGAGCCTGATGCTAGAGGGCCGTCATCACCGAGGAGAGGAGGCTCCCAGCAGGCTCCAAGTGCCACCAGAGGGCTCATGTCCACAAGGTGACGTGTGCCAGCCAGGCAGGAGTGACCTCACATCAGACGGCCCACCTCACAGATGGGTGAGGAACCCAGCCAGGATCAGACTCTCAACAGAGGGCCCACATCACCAAGGGGTTGTGAACCAGGCAGGAGTCTCCTAAGACCATTGGTCCCACATCATCGAAAGGTGAGGAACCCAGCACATGTGGCCTCAAACCAGACGACACACATCACGAAGGGGCTGGGAGTGAGGCAGGCAGGAGGATCCTCACAACAGAGGGCCCAAAAATTTAAAAAAGTGAGGAATCCAGCAGTTGGAACCTCCCAGCAGGCGGCCAAGAGCACAGAGGCTATGGGATCCAGGCTTCTGTGAACTAACACCAGAGAGCCCACATCATGAAAATGTGAACAACCCAGCCGTTGGGACCTCAGAGCAGAAGGCCCACATCCCTATGGAGATGGGATCCTAAGAGGAGTGCCAAAGCATCACTGGGCTCACTAAGAAAAGTTGGTGAGCCCAGCAGTCAGGGCCTGATGCAAGAGGGCCCTCATCACCGGGGGGAAGAGATTCCCAGCACGCTCCAACTGCCACCACACGGCTGACTTCACCAAGGCAATGTGTGCCAGCCATGCAGGAGTGACCTGTCAGCAGAGGGTCTCCCTCACAGGTGGGTGAGGAACAAAGCCAGGAACAGACTCTCACCAGGGGGTCCACATAACCACGTGGATGAGAACCAAGCAGGAGTGTCCTCACACTAGTGGGGCCACATCATCGAAAGGTGAGGAACCCAGCAAAAGTGGCCACAAACCAGAGGACCCACATCACCAAGGGGTTGAGAGTGAGGTAGGTGTCTGGACGGGCATATTTAACACTCATTTCCCACCAGGAATAGGAATTAACCAAAGGCTCAGCGTGCCCTGCCAGAAGCAGATTAGGGCCTGAAGCAGTCTTGCGGGTTTGCGGCCAGCTCACAAGAAAGCGAGTTGAAGAAAGGAGCTCAGGGGCCCTGTAATTCACAAACCTGGAGAGTTATAAATGACAGATAACGTCCAAAAATATATTGAAGTAAGGCTGCGAAGAGGACTTGAAAGCGGGGCAGAATTGCAGGAAACCGATTTCAGGAGGTAGACTGGAATTGCATTTAAAGCATAGGAAAAGAGGCAGAACATCGACAATGATGCACTTGGCAACAAAGCGCGTATGAGTTTGTTCCTGAATATATTCAGGAAAAAACACATACGCCCTTTTTGGCAAACCAAGCAAGCTTGCAATGGAAATCCGAACTACTATGAAGTGTCACTTCCCCCCGGTCTAAAGGGCCATCTGAGAAAAGTGTAAAATCCAGAAAGGCAAGACAGGCCATGGGGAAAAAGGAGCCTTGTTATGCTGATGGGCGGGATGTACATTGCCAACAGCCACTCTGGAGAAGTGTGTGGTGTTTCCTGATACATCTGAAAAACAAAGCAACAGAGTCTAGGGCATTTCCACTTATGGTCCTATAGCTTAGGGAAATTAAAATCAAAAAGACACAGCCACCCCAAAATTTACAACGGCTCTGTTTACAGGAGCCTCTTCTACAGTACAAGTTAAATATCCCAGAGAACAAATAATTGATAAAGAAGTTGCGGTACTTATGTACAACAGAATACCACTCAGCAATGAAATCTGTGTCACCAGGCCTGTACCAGCATAATGAGTGGATTGAGGCATGATGATTCTAAGTGAAATAAGTCACACAGAAAAAGAAACATCATAAGGTATCACTAATGCACGGAATGTAAACTTGGCTACACATGAACTGAATTACAAAACAGAACAGGGTCTCAAGTTTAGAAAACCAACTTATGCTTGCTTAAGGGGAAAGGTGAGTTGGGGTGCTGCATAAAACCAGAGTTTGAAATTAGCACAGATACCGTTCCATAAGCCAAATACGTAATAGACAAGACCTACCCCTTGCTCAACGAAATGGACTCAACAATGAGGTATCACCTCACACCTGTTAGAATGGGCATCATCTGAAAATCTACAAACAACAAATGCTGGAAAGGGTGTGGAGAAAAGGAAGCCTCTTCCACTATTGTTGGGAATATAAATTGATACAGTCACTATGGAGAACAATATGGAGTTTCTTAAGAAACTAATAATAGAATTACCATATGATACAGCAATCCCAGGACTGGACATATACCCAGACAAAACCATAAATCAAAAAGAGACATTCACCGCAATGTTCATTGCATCACTATTTACAATATCGAGGTAATGGAAGCAACCTAAATGCCCACAGACAGACGAATGCATAAAGATGTGGTACATATATAAAATGGAATATTACTAAGCCATGAAAGGAATGAAATTGGGTCATTTGTAGAGACGTCGATGGATCTAGAGACTGTCATACAGAGTGAAGTAAGTCAGAAAGAGAAAAACAAATCTTGTATATTCATGCATATATGTGGAACCTAGAAAAACTGTACAGATTAACCGTTTTGCAAGGCATAAATAGAGCAACAGATGTAGACAACAATCGTATGGACAACAAGGGGGGAAAGCTCTTGGAGGGGTGGTGGTGGGAGGAGTTGAGAGATTGGGATTGGCATGTAAACATTTATATGTATAAAATAGATAACCAATGAGAAGCTGCTGTATAAAAATATAAAATAAAATTCAAAATTAAAAAGAAATAAAATTTAAAAAATAAAACAGAAAAAACAATTATTCCCTTCACATACATGTATTTATATGAATAAATTATTTCCATGCTTATATCTGTAAATACAAAAAAGAGGAATAAAATCTACCTTGAACCAAAAACGAAAAAGAGAAAAAAAAAACAGAACCCACCAGTTACTCAGAGGAAAACCGTATCAGGGCACTTGCTCCAGTTGTAAACAATTCTGAAGTTGGTCAGTGGTGGGGAATCGTCTCCCATTCAGCCAGCAGCCCCCACACAACAAGCGTCCTCATTGCAAAGCTGGGGCACCGTGCCGAGGCATCTGTGAGTAAACGTGAGCTGAACCCCAGGCCAGTTGCTGCTGAACTGTTCCCGCCCTTCCCAGGTAAAACACCTGAATATATACAAGGACTTGAAAGCCCAGAGGAAGGGCCATGGAGCCACACGAGTGACAGCATGCCAGCTGACTTGGTGCCTGCAGGCCAGCCAGGATGGTCCTGGCCCTGGGTGCTCTTCTGGAAGATTTCCATTTCCCTGCCTGAGATACCCGTCCTGTCCCTGCCCCCACTGCTTTTTTCCTTCCTCACCTCTGCCCAGGGAGAAATTCCAGCAGCAGGTATGGGTGACACATCCTCTTCTTTAGCAGGTGGCAGCCTGGCAACTGCTGCAGAAAGTCCAGCAGAGCCCCACTCACACTGGGCCACCCACAAAGCCGTGGCCTCTCACTCCCTCCCACCAGCCCAGCCCCGAGACTGCTGACAGGGCAGAGAAAATGGCGTCAGGCACAGCTGCAGGGGCTTTTGCTGCCTGGAGTGGTATTTATATTGATCTCAACCCAGGCACACCTGGGGAGGGCTGGCCGGCATGGTAAGGCTGCCCAGGTCAGCCAATCATCACCCCTCAGGGGCTCACAGTTGCAGAAAATGGAACTTGCTGAACCGGCCAGGTCCAAGGAACAGGTGTGGGCTCCTGAGAGTCAGGATAGACAAGGGGCTGCAGCTTTGGCTTGTTTTCTAATCATTTTATCTGGCCCATGAGTGGGAGACAACTTCAAGAAAACCCTCTCCTAATGAGAGGAACCCAGGAGTCAGGGAGAGGATGGGTGGGTGGTGGTTGGAGACAGAGGCCTGGTGCCCTGGGTGCAGTGGAAGTCTCTGGAAGACCAGGTGGAGGGAGGCCACACAGAGTGATGCCCAGGGTCACAGACCTGTCGGAGCTGCTGTTTGTTAGTTCAAGTCCTGCTCTGAGGTGCTCTGTGTCAGCTCTGAGCGACAGGTGAGCTGGGGGTGCTCTTCAATGAGGGCTATGTGCACGGTTCCTGTGTGCCCAGCCCTGCCACGGTACCTGCAAGGGTAGCTCTGTATCCTGGGAGGGGCCTGACCATGAGAGCCCCGTGGGCTGGGTTGGGGGTGGGGTACCTGCCCAGGAGAGCTCCATATCCTGGGATTGGCCTGACCACGAGAGCCCCATGGGCTGCTGGGGACCTGGTAAAGGATGTCAGGACAGTCAGTGAAGCCACCGAGGATATACCTCCAGTTGTTCCTGATCCCTACACCCTGCTGGTCATTCTACCAACCACCAGGACATGGTATTCTGTATTAGTCTTCAATGATAACTTCTTTTGTATTCCATTAGTCCCAGAGTCACAAGAAATTTTGGCTTGTGAGTGGCAGGACTCAACATACAACTAAAACAATACTTCCGGGCCGTCTTGCCCCAAGGGTTCAAAAATTCCCACACCATCTTTGGGGAAAGCTTAACTAACGACCGAAAAGTTCTACCTCTGGAAAAGGAAACCCTCCTTCAATATGCAGACGACATTCTGATCGCCAGCCCTACTAAGGAGGCCTCTGAACTACCAAGCCAATAAAGGATAGAAGTTGTCCAAGAAAAAGCTCAAATATCACAGACTGCAGTGACCTGCCTGGGCTTCATTCTCACACAAGGTCAGAGAAGCCCATCCCAGGAAAGGGAAGAAACCATTTGCAGCCTTACCCCTTTCTAAAACTAGAAGACAGCTTAGGGGTTCCTGGGGAGGCCAGGGTTTGCTGCTTCTGGATCCCTAACTACAGTCTACTAGCTGGGCCTCTATATGAAACACTGAAAGGAAAAGATGATGATCCTTTTGAACAGAATCCAGAAGTGGCCTTTCAAGAATGGAAAGAGCAGTCAATTCAGACCCTTGCCCTGGAACTCCCTAATTGAGCTAAACCCTTTGACCTTTCCATTCCCGGTGAAAGGTGAATCGCCATTGGAGAATTAGTGCAAAAACTGGGACCACTTGAAATGGAACAACGCAAGAATGCCATCCAGGTAGGATAAACTACAGTCACCAAGGGGCTTGGCCCACTGCCACATCTGGCCAAGATACTGGCGGTATCTAAAAACCTGGAAATCAGCAGCCCAAAAGGCCACCTCCCTCCTAAGGGAAAAGGACCCCACGTGGTGATCCTAATCACCAACCATGCCCTGAAGTTGCAGGGTTCGCTCCGTGGGCACACCGACCTCGAGTGAGGAGGCCCTCCAACTCCAACATCCAGAGAGATAACCGGGGGCAACAGGGCACCATGACGACTCGTGTGAACATCACTTGACCTGGAGTTTCTCTCATAAAACAACAATAGTGTGTCCCGAAGGAGTAGACTACTGCTTGCAGGACTTCCTGCACCCGGAGGGGAGCTAATAATCTTGGCGGGGGAACCGTATATCACACCGTCACCATAGAAAAGCCTACAGACACCGTGATGATGGTGGCCAATAAGACCGGCTGGACTCCTGTTTACTTCAAAAGGCTGTTGACTCAGTGGCCATCATGGTCCTTGATCACCACTGACCCTGGACTGTCTGGGAGTTGAGCGGGCAGGGCTCTGACACCTGGTGCTGTTTTTACGTTAATTCAGGGGCCTAATTGAAGAAAGAGCAGACTACTGGTCAGAGCATCTAGGCTGGCAGAAACGGTCAGCCTAAGGTGGCCGAACAAATGTGGGGCGGGGTGAAACCGGCCCCCACAGCGTCTCTGCACATCTCTTTCCTGGACCCTTAAAGGTCATTAGAATCTATAACACTTCCAATGCTGGTGCTCAGGCGGACGAGCAGGGAGGCAGGGGTCCTGGGGCCAATCAACGTCACCTGGAGGCTGCTGGGGAGAAGTTCTGACCCTCGTCCCCTGGTATGAGGGCTCCCAACTCAGCACTCAGCAGTTACAGAAGAAGGGTCTGCACCCTCAGCACTCCAAGAATGAGGAACAGGACAAAAGGCAGAGGAGGGGTTTGTCCCCAGCAAAGCCCATTAAAAATCCCTGGGAGATAAAAATAGAATGTGGGCAATAAAGTCAAGTCTGACCTTTTTTATCCTTTGTGCTTTGTCTAATTTCACGTGCTCCTAGGGTCCCGCATGCAGAGGTTCCACACCCGGCACTTCAGACCAGATTTCCTGGTGCAGAATGGCTGGGTCGACACCTCAGCTCCTGGGGCCCAGTGCAGACTCCGAGATATAGAGCCTGAGCTGCAGCCAACCCGGCCCTTGAGAGCTCCGCCCCCTCCCTCCCACTGACTCTGACAGGATCTCTACACAGCAGCCCAGCCCACAGCCCACGGGGTAGTGCATGCTCTCACCTCTCCATTCTCTGATGAAAATATAAAGTTTCCTTTGCTTGGGAACCAAACTCAGTCTCGATCTGTTGGCCCCAATGACACTGGGCAGGGGGACCCTTGTTGGGGTCCACTCTGGAGGATCAGTAACAGAAATTGAGACTATTGTAACTTCAATGAACAGATGTGTGAGCCAAACTGTAGTTAACATAGAACAGTTTATAAGGCTCGGGTAAAATAAGATGTTTCTAACACTTCCATTTGATATTTCCATCACTTTATTATAAGCAAGTTCAGTGAAAAGGTTTGTCTTATTTGTCAGGTCAATATTAGAGAAATGAAGTGATTTCTTTCCAAGGATGTACATCTAATAATCTTGGTTAAAGCTTCAATCTTGTTTTAAATGCTTTTCCATTGAAAATGATACCTCTCTTTCAGCTCCCCCATTTCTGAGAAGTATAAAATCTTATAATTTATTATTACCAAAGGGGAAAGGTGGGAGGAGGGATAAATTAACAGTTTGGAATTAACACATACACACTGCTATGTATAAAATAGATCATCAACAAGGAACTACTGTATAGCACAGGGAACTACACTCAATATTGTGCAATAACCTATAAGGGGAAATAATCGGAAAAAGAATAGATATTTTTATTGACATCATCTATCAATGACAGTTAAAGTGTAACCTAAGGGAAGCCGGTGGTGAGTGCTTCTGACCCTGAAGACTTCAGTCATCTAAAGTTTGGACTCTGCCTACTTCCCAAGGCCCTTAATGAACATATGTGTAGCCGTAGCTTAAAAAACTCCCCAGTTTGGGTTTCGGGGAGACACTGATTTTGAAAAAGCCCTGGTGTTCTCCTTACATGAATGGGACTCTTCCTACTGCTAAAACATGTCTGTCACACCCAGAGGATGGTATACCGTCTGATCGGGAAGAGTTTGGAAAAGGCATCTCATCTCCTCATCTCCTGGTGCTCGGGTTCACCCCTCCAGCGTCTTTACTAACAGTCTCCCCACTTGGAGATGTCAACACTGTCAACATCCTGTTGCGTACAGTTTGGAATTTGTCCAGAGGATGAAGCGGAAGGATGAGGAACAATGAGAGACAAGTCCTAGGTGTTCAGACAGGCACATGTCACTCTAATTTCCAATCAGGAAGATGAATTGACCAAAGGCTAGGGTTGCCCATGGAAACAGTATAGGGCTTGAGGAAATCCCACTGCTTTGTGGCCAGTTCCCATAAACACAAGTTGAACAATGGAACTCAGGGGCAGTAAAATTCACGAAACTGCAGAGTTGAAAATATCTATCACTGAAAAATGTCTTGAGGAAAGTCAAAGAAAAGGATTGGCAAGCAAGGGAGAATGGCAGGAAAGGGATTTGAGGAGGTAGAAAGGATTCGCCATTAAGCACAAGAAAAGGGGCTGAACATTTCCGACATTGCAGTTGGCCAAAAAGGCTGTATGCGTTTTTTTCTGTATATATTCAAGAAAAGGGCATACACTTTTTTAGCCAACCAAACAGGTGGGCACTGGAAATCAATACTACAAAAGATATCACTTCGCATCAGTCAGAAGAGCCATCCTCATAAAGTGTAAACGCCAGAAATGCAGGACAGGGCAAGGAGAAGAGGGAGCCCTGTGAGGCTTATAGTGGAAATGTATATTGCCAACGGCCATTCTGGAGAAGTGTATTGTGTTTACTAAAGCATCTAAAAAATGAGCTACAGAGCATAGGGCACTTGCACTCATGGGCGTATATCTTGGGAAAAACAAAAATCGAGAGGACACAGGCACCCCAATGTTTACTGCCTCTCTGTTTAAAAGATCCTCGACTAGGATATAACTTAAATGTCTCTGGAGGGAAAAAATGGATAGAGATGTGGTACTTATGTAGAGTGGAATATTACTCAGCCTGGAAATCAATGAAATATGGCCAGTTGTAACAACTCCGGAGGAGTTACGTATGATCCTTCTAAGTGACATAAATATGTAGAAAACACGCGTAAGGCTGCTAAACGGGAAAGGTGGGGAGGGGTGAGGCATCATCCAGGAGGTTGAAATTAGCAAAGATACCATTCCAAATACCAAACTGATAATCAACAAGGCCTACACGGTAGCTAAAAGAACTGCACTCAGCACACTCAAGTCACCGGAAAAGAATATCTATGACTGGTAAGAATCTGAAAAAGAATTTATTGATGTCTCTCTGTACGTGAATCAAGTGGATGTACAGCAGCAAGAAACAGAGCTTTGAAAATCAGCTGTAACCAATATAGTAATAAATTGAAAAAAATAAACGACAGAGAGACAGAGAAAACCTCTTACAACTTTTCCTCAGGGACGGTGATGCAACATGGATTGAACACATCTAGACCCACAGCAGGATGAGACATAAGGCTGGAAACTGTTCGCGCTAAGAGAAATGTGAGGTTGGGTGAGGAAATGCACACCCTTTAAAGTAATACTACCTGGTACCCATTCAATGGGTCCCAAATCTGCAGGTTCAAGGAATCTTCCTACAGCTAAAACATGCATGGAAAACCCAGAGGACTGTACACCATGTGATCGGGAGATGTGTCTAAAATGCACCTCATTTATCCTCTCCTGGTGCTCCTGTTCATCATTCCAGCCACGTTACTTAGAATCTCCCCACTTAGAGAATCAGCACATTTAAACTTCTGTTTCACACATTTTGCAAATTGTGAGGAGGATGAACGGGAAGAGGGGGAAACAATGAGAGAATAGTTGTAGGGGTTTGGACGGGCACATGTCACTCTAATTTCCCATTAAGAATAAGAATTAAAAAAAGGCTCAGCCCGCCTCGCCGGAGCCAAAATAGGGCCTGAAGCAATCCTGCGGTTTTGAGGCCAGCTCACAAAAGAGCAACTTAAAAAATGGAGCTCAGGGTCACTGCAATTCACAAACCTGCAGAGTTATAAATGAAAACTAACGTCCAAAAATATGTTGAGGTAAGGCAAAGAAGAGGATCTGAATGCAAGACAGAATTGCAAGAAACAGATTTCAAGAGATAGATTGGACTCGCCTTTAAAGCACATGAAAAGCGGCAGAATTTCGACAATGATGCAGTTGGCCCAAAAGGGAGTATGCGTTTTTTCCTGAATATATCCAGGAAAAAACGCATACGCACTTTATGGGCAACCAAGCAAGCAAGCAATGCAAATGTGCACAACAAAGAAGTCTCATTTCCCACCGGTCAAAAGGGCCATCCGAAAAAATTGTAAAAACCAGAAATGCAGGACAGGCCATGGAGAACAGGGAGCCTTTATACGCTGATGGACAGTGTGTGAACTGCCGAGAGCCACTCTGGAGAAGTGTATGGTGGTTCCTAAATCATCTAAAAAACAGAGCGACAGAGCATAGGGCACTTCCAATCACGGGAGTATATCTAGGGAAGTCTAAAAATCAACAAGACACAAGCACACCACAGTTTAGGGCTACTCTGTTTACAAGAACCTCAACTTCAGTACACCTTAAATATCCCAGGAAAGAGAACAATGGATAAAGAAAATGTGGTACTTATGTACAATGGAATATCTCTTCACCATGAAATCAATGTAATAAGGCTAGTAGAAGGATAAAGAGTGGATTGAGGTCCGATAATACTACTTGAAATAAGTCAAACAGAAAAAGAAACATATCATAAGATATCACTTATAGAGGGAGGATAAATATGGCTGCACAAAAAATGAATTACAAAACAGAACAGTGTCTCACATTTAGAAAACACACTTATGTCAGCTTAAGGGGAAAGGAGAGGTGGGGTGATGCATAAAACCAGAGTTTGAAATTAGCACAGATACCGTTCAATAAACCAAATAGGTATCAGACAAGATCTACACCTTGCTCAATGAACTGGCCTCAACACACCCTATACACCGCAGAGAAATATATCTGAGTAATAAGAATCTTAAAACCCATGTATTGATATATCTCCATAAGGGAATCAAGTGTGCACAGAGCGGCACAAACACAGCAGTGAAAATGAGCTAAACCCCATTATAGAAATAAATTTTAAAACCAAAACGCAGAAACAATGAAAGAGAGAAAAATTCTTACAAAATTCACTCAGGGGCTGTGATGCAACCTGGAATGACCACATATAAACCCACAGCTGGATAAGACATAAGGCTGGACACTTGGGGCTGAAAGGATTGGAGAGCTTTGGTGAGCAACTGCCGAAAGTTTAATGCAATACTTCATGCTACTTATTGCAAGGGTCCCAACACTCCAAGTTGAAGGGAATCTTCCTACAGCTAAACCATGCATGGGAAATCCAGCAGATGGTATACCATATGATCGGGAAAGGTTTCTAAAATGCACCTCATTTTCCTCTCCTGGGGCTCCGGATCAACATTCCAGCCACTTTACTAACAACATCTCCACATGGAGAGTCAATGCCTTTAAGTTCCGGTATCGCACAGTCTGCAGTTAGTGCGGAGGATGAATGGGAATAGGGGGAACCAGTGAGAAAATAGCTGTAGCGGTTTCAATGGGCACATGTCACTCTAATTTCAATTCAGGAAGAAGAATTAACCAAAGGCAGAGCAAGGCGCCCCAGAAGAAGAATAGGGCCTGAAGAAATCCTGTGGATATGAGGCAAGATCACAAAAATAAGAGCTGAAAAATGGAGCTAAGGGCCACTGCAATTCAAAAACCTGCAGAGTTATAAAGGCCAACTATTTTCCAAAAGTATATTGAAGTAAGGCTATGAAGAGGCACTGAGAGCAAGGCAGAACTGCAGGAAACCTATTTCAGGAGGTAGACTGGAATTGCACTGAAAACATATGAAAAGACTCAGAACGTCGACAATGATGCACTTGGCCAAAAAGGGCGTATGCGTTCTTTCCTGAATATATTCAGGAAGAAACGCATACGCCCTTTCTGGCCAACCAAGCAAGCTCGCAAAGGAAATCTGCACTACAATGAAGTCTCACTGCCCCCGGTCAAAGGGCCTTCTGAAAAAAGAGTAAAATCCAGAAAGGCAGGACAGGCCATGGAGAACTGGGAGCCTTGTTATGCTGATGGGCGAGATGTAAATTGCCAACAGCCACTCTGGAGAAGTGTATGGTGTTTCCTGAAACATCCAAAAAATTAAGCAACAGAGCCTAGGGCACTTCCACTTATGGTCCTATAGCTTAGGGAAATTAAAATCAAAAAGACACAGCCACCCCAAAGGTTGGGATGGCTCTGTTTACAAGAACCTCGTTTACGGTACAAGTTCAATATCGCAAAAAGCGAAAAATGGATAAAGAAGTTGTGGTACTTACGTACAATGCAATATCACTCAGCAATGAAATCTATGTCATCAGGCCCGTAGCAGCATAATGAGTGGATTCAGGTACGATGATTCTAAGTGAAATAAGTCACACAGAAAGAGAAACATCATAAGATATCACTACTACACGGAATGTAAACTTGGCTACACAGGAACTGAATTACAAAACAGAACAGCGTCTCAAATGTAGAAAACCAACTTATGCTTGCTTAAGGGGAAAGGTGAGTTGGGGTGCTGCATAAAACCAGAAATTGAAATTAGCTGATACCGTTCCATAAGACAAATATGTAATAGACAAGAGCTACCCTTGCTCAACGAAGTGGACTCAACACCCCATATTAAAAGCCTAAGAATATACCTGACTAGTAAGAATCTTAAAACCTATGGATTTATATGTCTCCGAAAGAGAATCAAGCATGTGTACAGCGGCATAAATGCAGCAGTGATAGGATTGGTGAGGTTCGGTGAGCAAATGCAGACCCTTTGAAGTCATATTGCATGGTACCCATTCCATGGTCTCAACTCTCCAGGTTTAAGGGATTGTTCATTCAGCTAAAACATGCATGTGGAACCCAGAGTATGATCCACGGTGTGATCGGGAAACGTGTTCAAATGTGTCTCAGTTTTCGTCCCCTGGTACTCGGGTACAACATTCCAGACGCTTTACTAACACTCTCCCCACTTGGAGAGTCAGTGCCTTTAACCTCCTGTTAGGCCCAGTTTGCAGTTTCTGTGGAAGATGAACAGGAAGATGGAGAACCAAGGAGAGACTAGCTGGAGGTGTCTGGAAGGGCAAATTTAACTCTCATTTCCCACCAGGAAGAGGAATTAACCAAAGGCTCAGCGTGCCATGCCGGAACCACACTAGGGACTGAAGCAATCCTGCGATGTTGTGGCCAGCTCACAAAAAAGCGAGTTGAAGAAAGGAGCTCAGGGACACTGTAATTCACAACCCTACAGAGTTATAAATGACACTTATCGTCCAAAAATATATTGAAGTAAGGCTGCCAAGAGGACTTGAAAGCGGGGCAAAATTGCAGGAAACCGATTTCAGGAGGTAGACTGGAATTGCATGTAAAGCATAGGAAAAGAGGCAGAACGTCCACAATGATGCACTTGGCCAAAAAGGGCGTATGCGTTCTTTCCTGAATATATTCAGGAAAAAACGCATACGCCCTTTTTGGCCAACCAAGCAAGCTTGCAAAGGAAATCTGCACTACAATGAAGTCGCACTGCCCCCCGGTCAAAAGGGCCATCTGAAAAAAGTGTAAAATCCAGAAAGGCAGGACAGGCCATGGAGAACTGGGAGCCTTGTTATGCTGATGGGCGGGATGTAAATTGCCAGCAGCCACTCTGGAGAAGTGTATGGTGTTTCCTGAAACATCCAAAAAACAAAGCAACAGAGCCTAGGGCAATTCCACTTATGGTCCTATAGCTTAGGGAAATTAAAATCAAAAAGACACAGCCACCCCAAGTTTGGGACGGCTCTGTTTACAAGAACCTCGTTTACGGTACAAGTTCAATATCACAGAAAGCGAAAAATGGATAAAGAAGTTGTGGTACTTACGTACAATGCAATATCACTCAGCAATGAAATCTATGTCATCAGGCCTGTAGCAGCATAATGACTGGATTCAGGTACGATGATTCTAAGTGAAATAAGTCACACAGAAAAAGAAACATCATAAGGTATCACTAATACATGGAATGTAAACTTGGCTACACAGGAACTGAATTACAAAGCAAAACAGGGTCTCAAATGTAGAAAACCAACTTATGCTTGCTTAAGGGGAAAGGTGAGTTGGGGTGCTGCATGAAACCAGAGATTGAAATTAGCACAGATACCGTTCCATAAGCCAAATATGTAATAGACAAGAGCTACTCCTTGCTCAACGAAGTGGACTCAACACCCCATATTAAACGCCTAAGAATATACCTGACTAGTAAGAATCTTAAAACCTATGGATTTATATTTCTCTGAAAGAGAATCAAGCGTGTGTACAGCGGCATAAACGCAACAGTGATAGGATTGGTGAGGTTCGGTGAGCAAATGCAGACCCTTTGAAGTCATATTGCATGGTACCCATTCCATGGGTCTCAACTCTCCAGGTTTAAGGGATTCTTCCTTCAGCTAAAACATGCATGTGGAACCCAGAGTATGATCCACCGTGTGATCGGGAAACGTGTTCAAATGTGTCTCGTTTTCGTCCCTGGTACTCGGGTGCAACATTCCAGATGCTTTACTAACACTCTCCCCACTTGGAGAGTCAGTGCCTTTAACCTCCTGTTTGGCCCAGTTTGTAATTTCTGTGGAAAATTAACAGGAATAGGGAGAACGAAAGAGAGACTAGCTGGAGGTGTCTGGACGGGCAAATTTAACTCTCATTTCCCACCAGGAAGAGGAATTAACCAAAGGCTCAGCGTGCCGTGCCGGAACTACACTAGGGCCTGAAGCAATCCTGCGGTGTTGCGGCCAGCTCACAAGAAAGCGAGTTGAAGAAACGAGCTCAGGGGCACTGTAATTCACAAACCTGCAGAGTTATAAATGACAGCTATCGTCCAAAAATATATTGAAGTAAGGCTGCCAAGAGGACTTGAAAGCGGGGCAGAATTGCAGGAAACCGATTTCAGGAGGTAGACGGGAATTGCATGTAAAGCATAGGAAAAGAGGCAGAACGTCCACAATGATGCACTTGGCCAAAAAGGGCGTATGTGTTCTTTCCTGAATATATTCAGGAAAAAACGCATACGCACTTTTTGGCCAACCAAGCAGGCTTGCAAAGGAAATCTACACTACAATGAAGTCTCACTGCCCCCCGGTCAAAAGGGCCATCTGAAAAAAGTGTAATATCCAGAAAGGCAGGACAGGCCATGGAGAACTGGGAGCCTTGTTATGCTGATGGGCGGGATGTAAATTGCCAACAGCCACTCTGGAGAAGTGTATGGTGTTTCCTGAAACATCTAAAAAACAAAGCAACAGAGCCTAGGGCACTTCCACTTATGGTCCTATAGCTTAGGGAAATTAAAATCAAAAAGACACAGCCTCCCCAAACTTTGGGACGGCTCTGTTTACAAGAACCTCGTTTACAGTACAAGTTCAATATCACAGAAAGCGAAAAATGGATACAGAAGTTGTGGTACTTACGTACAATGCAATATCACTCAGCAATGAAATCTATGTCATCAGGCCCGTAGCAGCATAATGAGTGGATTCAGGTATGATGATTCTAAGTGAAATAAGTCACACAGAAAAAGAAACACCATAAGATATCACTACTACACGGAAGGTAAACTTGGCTACACAAGAACTGAATTACAAAACAGAACAGGGTCTCAAATGTAGAAAACCAACTTATGCTTGCTTGAGGGGAAAGGTGAGTTGGGGTGCTGCATACAAGAAGAGATTGAAATTAGCACAGATACCGTTCCATAAGCCAAATATGTAATAGACAAGAGCTACTCCTTGCTCAACGAAGTGGACTCAACACCCCATATTAAACGCCTAAGAATACACCTGACTAGTAAGAATATTAAAACCTACGGATTTATATGTCTCCGAAAGAGAATCAAGCGTGTGTACAGCGGCATAAACGCAGCAGTGATAGGATTGGTGAGGTTCGGTGAGCAAATGCAGACCCTTTGAAGTCATATTGCATGGTACCCATTCCATGGGTCTCAACTCTCCAAGTTTAAGGGATTCTTCCTTCAGCTAAAACATGCATGTGGAACACAGAGTATGATCCACCGTGTGATCAGGAAACGTGTTCAAATGTGTCTCAGTTTTCGTCCCCTCGTACTCGGGTGCAACACTCCAGACGCTTTACTAACACTCTCCCCACTTGGAGAGTCAGTGCCTTTAACCTCCTGTATGGCCCAGTTTGCAATTTCTGCGGAAAATGTACAGGAATAGGGAGAACCAATGAGAAACTAGCTGGAGGTGTCTGGACGGGCAAATTTAACTCTCATTTCCCACCAGAAAGAGGAATTAACCAAAGGCTCAGCATGGCGTGCCGGAACCACACTAGGGCCTGAAGCAATCCTACGGTGTTGCGGCCAGCTCACAAGAAAGCGAGTTGAAGAAAGGAGCTCAGGGGCACTGTAATTCACAAACCTGCAGAGTTATAAATGACAGCTATCGTCCAAAAATATATTGAAGTAAGGCTGCCAAGAGGACTTGAAAGCGGGGCAGAATTGCAGGAAACCGATTTCAGGAGGTAGACTGGAATTGCATGTAAAGCATAGGAAAAGAGGCAGAACGTCCACAATGATGCACTTGGCCAAAAAGGCCGTATGCGTTTTTTCCTGAATATATTCAGGAAAAAACGCATACGCCCTTTTTGGCCAACCAAGCAAGCTTGCAAAGGAAATCTGCACTACAATGAAGTCTCACTGCCCCCCGGTCAAAAGGGCCATCTGAAAAAAGTGTAAAATCCAGAAAGGCAGGACAGGCCATGGAGAACTGGGAGCCTTGTTATGCTGGTGGGCGTGATGTAAATTGCCAACAGCCACTCTGGAGAAGTGTATGGTGTTTCCTGAAACATCTAAAAAACAAAGCAACAGAGCCTAGGGCACTTCCACTTATGGTCCTATAGCTTAGGGAAATTAAAATCAAAAAGACACAGCCACCCCAAAGTTTGGGACGGCTCTGTTTACAAGAACCTCGTTTACGGTACAAGTTCAATATCACAGAAAGCAAAAAATGGATAAAGAAGTTGTGGTACTTATGTACAATGCAATATCACTCAGCAATGAAATCTATGTCATCAGGCCCGTAGCAGCATAATGAGTGGATGCAGGTATGATGAGTCTAAGTGAAATAAGTCACACAGAAAAAGAAACATCATAAGATATCACTACTACACGGAATGTAAACTTGGCTACACAGGAACTGAATTACAAAACAGAACAGGGTCTCAAATGTAGAAAACCAACTTATGCTTGCTTAAGGGGAAAGGTGAGTTGGGGTGCTGCATGAAACCAGAGATTGAAATTAGCACAGATACCGTTCCATAAGCCAAATATGCAATAGACAAGAGCTACTCCTTGCTCAACGAAGTGGACTCAACACCCCATATAAAACGCCTAAGAATATACCTGACTAGAAATAATCTTAAAACCTACGGATTTATATGTCTCCGAAAGAGAATCAAGCGTGTGTACAGCGGCATAAACGCAGCAGTGATAGGATTGGTGAGGTTCGGTGAGCAAATGCAGACCCTTTGAAGTCATATTGCATGGTACCCATTCCATGGGTCTCAACTCTCCAGGTTTAAGGGATTCTTCCTTCAGCTGAAACATGCATGTGGAACCCAGAGTATGATCCACCGTGTGATCGGGAAACGTGTTCAAATGTGTTTCGTTTTCATCCCTGGTACTCGGGTGCAACATTCCAGATGCTTTACTAACACTCTCCCCACTTGGAGAGTCAGTGCCTTTAACCTCCTGTTTGGCCCAGTTTGTAATTTCTGTGGAAAATGAACAGGAATAGGGAGAACGAAAGAGAGACTAGCTGGAGGTGTCTGGACGGGCAAATTTAACTCTCATTTCCCACCAGAAACAGGAATTAACCAAAGGCTCAACATGCCGTGCCGGAACCACACTAGGGCCTGAAGCAATCCTGCGGTGTTGCGGCCAGCTCACAAGAAAGCGAGTTGAAGAAACGAGCTCAGGGGCACTGTAATTCACAAACCTGCAGAGTTATAAATGACAGCTATCGTCCAAAAATATATTGAAGTAAGGCTGCCAAGAGGACTTGAAAGCGGGGCAGGATTGCAGGAAACCGATTTCAGGAGGTAGACAGGAATTGCATGTAAAGCATAGGAAAAGAGGCAGAACGTCCACAATGATGCACTAGGCCAAAAAGGGCGTATGCGTTTTTTCCTGAATATATTCAGGAAAAAACGCATACGCCCTTTTTGGCCAACCAAGCAAGCTTGCAAAGGAAATCTGCACTACAATGAAGTCTCACTGCCCCCCGGTCAAAAGGGCCATCTGAAAAAAGTGTAAAATCCAGAAAGGCAGGACAGGCCATGGAGAACTGGGAGCCTTGTTATGCTGATGGGCGGGATGTAAATTGCCAACAGCCACTCTGGAGAAGTGTATGGTGTTTCCTGAAACATCTAAAAAACAAAGCAACAGAGCCTAGGGCACTTCCACTTATGGTCCTATAGCTTAGGGAAATTAAAATCAAAAAGACACAGCCTCCCCAAACTTTGGGACGGCTCTGTTTACAAGAACCTCGTTTACAGTACAAGTTCAATATCACAGAAAGCGAAAAATGGATACAGAAGTTGTGATACTTACGTACAATGCAATATCACTCAGCAATGAAATCTATGTCATCAGGCCCGTAGCAGCATAATGAGTGGATTCAGGTATGATGATTCTAAGTGAAATAAGTCACACAGAAAAAGAAACACCATAAGATATCACTACTACACAGAAGGTAAACTTGGCTACACAAGAACTGAATTACAAAACAGAACAGGGTCTCAAATGTAGAAAACCAACTTATGCTTGCTTGAGGGGAAAGGTGAGTTGGGGTGCTGCATGAAACCAGAGATTGAAATTAGCACAGATACCGTTCCATAAGCCAAATATGTAATAGACAAGAGCTACTCCTTGCTCAACGAAGTGGACTCAACACCCCATATTAAACGCCTAAGAATATACCTGACTAGTAAGAATATTAAAACCTACGGATTTATATGTCTCCGAAAGAGAATCAAGCGTGTGTACAGCAGAATAAACGCAGCAGTGATAGGATTGGTGAGGTTCGGTGAGCAAACGCAGACCCTTTGAAGTCATATTGCATGGTACCCATTCCATGGGTCTCAACTCTCCAAGTTTAAGGGATTCTTCCTTCAGCTAAAACATGCATGTGGAACACAGAGTATGATCCACCGTGTGATCAGGAAACGTGTTCAAATGTGTCTCAGTTTTCGTCCCCTGGTACTCGGGTGCAACACTCCAGACGCTTTACTAACACTCTCTCCACTTGGAGAGTCAGTGCCTTTAACCTCCTGTATGGCCCAGTTTGCAATTTCTGCGGAAAATGTACAGGAATAGGGAGAACCAATGATAATCTAGCTGGAGGTGTCTGGACGGGCAAATTTAACTCTCATTTCCCACCAGGAAGAGGAATTAACCAAAGGCTCAGCGTGCCGTGCCGGGTCCACACTAGGGCCTGAAGCAATCCTGCGGTGTTGCGGCCAGCTCACAAAAAAGCGAGTTGAAGAAAGGAGCTCAGGGGCACTGTAATTCACAAACCTGCAGAGTTATAAATGACAGCTATCGTCCAAAAATATATTGAAGTAAGGCTGCCAAGAGGACTTGAAAGTGGTGCAGAATTGCACGAAACCGATTTCAGGAGGTAGACTGGAATTGCATGTAAAGCATAGGAAAAGAGGCAGAACATCCACAACGATGCACTTGGCCAAAAAGGGCGTATGCGTTTTTTCCTGAATATATTCAGGAAAAAACGCATACGCCCTTTTTGGCCAACCAAGAAAGCTTGCAAAGGAAATCTGCACTACAATGAAGTTTCACTGCCGCCCAGTCAAAAGGGCCATCTGATAAATGTGTAAAATCCAGAAAGGCAGGACAGGCCATGGAGAACTGGGAGCCTTGTTATGCTGATGGGCGGGATGTAAATTGCCAACAGCCACTCTGGAGAAATGTATGGTGTTTCCTGAAACATCTAAAAAACAAAGCAACAGAGCCTAGGGCACTTCCACTTATGGTCCTATAGCTTAGGGAAATTAAAATCAAAAAGACACAGCCACCCCAAAGTTTGGGAAGGCTCTGTTTACAAGAACCTCGTTTATGGTACAAGTTCAATATCACAGAAAGCGAAAAATGGATAAAGAAGTTGTGGTACTTACGTACAATGCAATATCACTCAGCAATGAAATCTATGTCATCAGGCCCGTACCAGCATAATGAGTGGATTCAGGTATGAAGATTCTAAGTGAAATAAGTCACACAGAAAAAGAAACATCATAAGATATCACCAATACACGGAATGTAAACTTGGCTACACAGGAACTGAATTACAAAACAGAACAGGGTCTCAAATGTAGAAAACCAACTTATGCTTGCTTAAGGGGAAAGGTGAGTTGGGGTGCTGCATGAAACCAGAGATTGAAATTAGCACAGATACCGTTCCATAAGCCAAATATGCAATAGACAAGAGCTACTCCTTGCTGAACGAAGTGGACTCAACACCCCATATTAAACGCCTAAGAATATACCTGACTAGAAATAATCTTAAAACCTACGGATTTATATGTCTCCGAAAGAGAATCAAGCGTGTGTACAGCGGCATAAACGCAGCAGTGATAGGATTGGTGAGGTTCGGTGAGCAAATGCAGACCCTTTAAAGTCATATTGCATGGTACCCATTCCATGGGTCTCAACTCTCCAGGTTTAAGGGATTCTTCCTTCAGCTAAAACATGCATGTGGAACCCAGAGTATGATCCACCGTGTGATCGGGAAACGTGTTCAAATGTGTCTCAGTTTTCGTCCCGTGGAACTCGGGTGCAACATTCCAGATGCTTTACTAACACTCTCCCCACTTGGAGAGTCAGTGCCTTTAACCTCCTGTTTGGCCCAGTTTGCAATTTCTGTGGAAAATGAACAGGAATAGGGAGAACGAAAGAGAGACTAGCTGGAGGTGTCTGGACGGGCAAATTTAACTCTCGTTTCCCACCAGGAAGAGGAATTAACCAAAGGCTCAGCGTGCCGTGCCGGAACTACACTAGGGCCTGAAGCAATCCTGCGGTGTTGCGGCCAGCTCACAAGAAAGCGAGTTGAAGAAACGAGCTCAGGGGCACTGTAATTCACAAACCTGCAGAGTTATAAATGACAGCTATCGTCCAAAAATATATTGAAGTAAGGCTGCCAAGAGGACTTGAAAGCGGGGCAGAATTGCAGGAAATCGATTTCAGGAGGTACACTGGAATTGCATGTAAAGCATAGGAAAAGAGGCAGAACGTCCACAATGATGCACTTGGCCAAAAAGGGCGTATGCGTTTTTTCCTGAATATATTCAGGAAAAAACGCATACGCCCTTTTTGGCCAACCAAGCAAGCTTGCAAAGGAAATCTGCACTACAATGAAGTCTCACTGCCCCCCGGTCAAAAGGGCCATCTGAAAAAAGTGTAAAATCCAGAAAGGCAGGACAGGCCATGGAGAACTGGAAGCCTTGTTATGCTGATGGGCGGGATGTAAATTGCCAACAGCCACTCTGGAGAAGTTTATGGTGTTTCCTGAAACATCTAAAAAACAAAGCAACAGAGCCTAGGTCACTTCCACTTATGGTCCTATAACTTAGGGAAATTAAAATCAAAAAGACACAGCCACCCCAAAGTTTGGGACGGCTCTGTTTACAAGAACCTCATTTACGGTACAAGTTCAATATCACAGAAAGCGAAAAATGGATAAAGAAGTTGTGGTACTTACGTACAATGCAATATCACTCAGCAATGAAATCTATGTCATCAGGCCCGTAGCAGCATAATGAGGGGATGCAGGTACGATGATTCTAAGTGAAATAAGTCACACAGAAAAAGAAACATCATAAGATATCACTACTACACGGAATGTAAACTTGGCTACACAGGAACTGAATTACAAAACAGAACAGGGTGTCAAATGTAGAAAACCAACTTATGCTTGCTTAAGGGGAAAGGTGAGTTGGGGTGCTGCATAAAACCAGAGATTGAAATTAGCACAGATACCGTTCCATAAGCCAAATATGTAATAGACAAGAGCTACTCCTTGCTCAACGCAGTGGACTCAACACCCCATATTAAACGCCTAAGAATATACCTGACTAGAAATAATCTTAAAACCTACGCATTGATATGTCTCCAAAAGAGAATCAAGCGTGTGTACAGCGGCATAAACGCAGCAGTGATAGGATTTGTGAGGTTCGGTGAGCAAATGCAGACCCTTTGAAGTCATACTGCATGGTACCCATTCCATGGGTCTCAACTCTCCAGGTTTAAGGGATTCTTCCTTCAGCTGAAACATGCATGTGGAACACAGAGTATGATCCACCGTGTGATCAGGAAACGTGTTCAAATGTGTCTCAGTTTTCGTCCCCTGGTACTCGGGTGCAACATTCAAGACGCTTTACTAACACTCTCCCCACTTGGAGAGTCAGTGTCTTTAAACTCCTGTTTGGCCCAGTTTGCAATTTCTGCTGAAAATGTACAGGAATAGGGAGAACCAATGAGAAACTAGCTGGAGGTGTCTGGACGGGCAAATTTAACTCTCATTTCCCACCAGAAAGAGGAATTAACCAAAGGCTCAGCATGCCGTGCCGGAACCACACTAGGGCCTGAAGCAATCCTGCGGTGTTGCGGCCAGCTCACAAGAAAGCGAGTTGAAGAAAGGAGCTGAGGGGCACTGTAATTCACAAACCTGCAGAGTTATAAATGACAGCTATCGTCCAAAAATATATTGAAGTAAGGCTGCCAAGAGGACTTGAAAGCGGGGCAGGATTGCAGGAAACCGATTTCAGGAGGTAGACAGGAATTGCATGTAAAGCATAGGAAAAGAGGCAGAACGTCCACAATGATGCACTTGGCCAAAAAGGGCGTATGCGTTTTTTCCTGAATATATTCAGGAAAAAACGCATACGCACTTTTTGGCCAACCAAGCAAGCTTGCAAAGGAAATCTGCACTACAATGAAGTCTCACTGCCCCCCGGTCAAAAGGGCCATCTGTAAAAAGTGTAAAATCCAGAAAGGCAGGACAGGCCATGGAGAACTGGGAGCCTTGTTATGCTGATGGGCGGGATGTAAATTGCCAGCAGCCACTCTGGAGAAGTGTATGGTGTTTCCTGAAACATCTAAAAAACAAAGCAACAGAGCCTAGGGCACTTCCACTTATGGTCCTATAGCTTAGGGAAATTAAAATCAAAAAGACACAGCCTCCCCAAACTTTGGGACGGCTCTGTTTACAAGAACCTCGTTTACAGTACAAGTTCAATATCACAGAAAGCGAAAAATGGATACAGAAGTTGTGGTACTTACGTACAATGCAATATCACTCAGCAATGAAATCTATGTCATCAGGCACGTAGCAGCATAATGAGTGGATTCAGGTATGATGATTCTAAGTGAAATAAGTCACACAGAAAAAGAAACACCATAAGATATCACTACTACACGGAAGGTAAACTTGGCTACACAAGAACTGAATTACAAAACAGAACAGGGTCTCAAATGTAGAAAACCAACTTATGCTTGCTTGAGGGGAAAGGTGAGTTGGGGTGCTGCATGAAACCAGAGATTGAAATTAGCACAGATACCGTTCCATAAGCCAAATATGTAATAGACAAGAGCTACTCCTTGCTGAACGAAGTGGACTCAACACCCCATATTAAACGCCTAAGAATATACCTGACTAGTAAGAATATTAAAACCTACGGATTTATATGTCTCCGAAAGAGAATCAAGCGTGTGTACAGCAGCATAAACGCAGCAGTGATAGGATTGGTGAGGTTCGGTGAGCAAACGCAGACCCTTTGAAGTCATATTGCATGGTACCCATTCCATGGGTCTCAACTCTCCAAGTTTAAGGGATTCTTCCTTCAGCTAAAACATGCATGTGGAACACAGAGTATGATCCACCGTGTGATCAGGAAACGTGTTCAAATGTGTCTCAGTTTTCGTCCCCTGGTACTCGGGTGCAACACTCCAGACGCTTTACTAACACTCTCTCCACTTGGAGAGTCAGTGCCTTTAACCTCCTGTATGGCCCAGTTTGCAATTTCTGCGGAAAATGTACAGGAATAGGGAGAACCAATGATAATCTAGCTGGAGGTGTCTGGACGGGCAAATTTAACTCTCATTTCCCACCAGGAAGAGGAATTAACCAAAGGCTCAGCGTGCCGTGCCGGGTCCACACTAGGGCCTGAAGCAATCCTGCGGTGTTGCGGCCAGCTCACAAAAAAGCGAGTTGAAGAAAGGAGCTCAGGGGCACTGTAATTCACAAACCTGCAGAGTTATAAATGACAGCTATCGTCCAAAAATATATTGAAGTAAGGCTGCCAAGAGGACTTGAAAGTGGTGCAGAATTGCACGAAACCGATTTCAGGAGGTAGACTGGAATTGCATGTAAAGCATAGGAAAAGAGGCAGAACATCCACAACGATGCACTTGGCCAAAAAGGGCGTATGCGTTTTTTCCTGAATATATTCAGGAAAAAACGCATACGCCCTTTTTGGCCAACCAAGAAAGCTTGCAAAGGAAATCTGCACTACAATGAAGTCTCACTGCCGCCCAGTCAAAAGGGCCATCTGATAAATGTGTAAAATCCAGAAAGGCAGGACAGGCCATGGAGAACTGGGAGCCTTGTTATGCTGATGGGCGGGATGTAAATTGCCAACAGCCACTCTGGAGAAATGTATGGTGTTTCCTGAAACATCTAAAAAACAAAGCAACAGAGCCTAGGGCACTTCCACTTATGGTCCTATAGCTTAGGGAAATTAAAATCAAAAAGACACAGCCACCCCAAAGTTTGGGAAGGCTCTGTTTACAAGAACCTCGTTTATGGTACAAGTTCAATATCACAGAAAGCGAAAAATGGATAAAGAAGTTGTGGTACTTACGTACAATGCAATATCACTCAGCAATGAAATCTATGTCATCAGGCCCGTACCAGCATAATGAGTGGATTCAGGTATGAAGATTCTAAGTGAAATAAGTCACACAGAAAAAGAAACATCATAAGATATCACCAATACACGGAATGTAAACTTGGCTACACAGGAACTGAATTACAAAACAGAACAGGGTCTCAAATGTAGAAAACCAACTTATGCTTGCTTAAGGGGAAAGGTGAGTTGGGGTGCTGCATGAAACCAGAGATTGAAATTAGCACAGATACCGTTCCATAAGCCAAATATGCAATAGACAAGAGCTACTCCTTGCTGAACGAAGTGGACTCAACACCCCATATTAAACGCCTAAGAATATACCTGACTAGAAATAATCTTAAAACCTACGGATTTATATGTCTCCGAAAGAGAATCAAGCGTGTGTACAGCGACATAAACGCAGCAGTGATAGGATTGGTGAGGTTCGGTGAGCAAATGCAGACCCTTTAAAGTCATATTGCATGGTACCCATTCCATGGGTCTCAACTCTCCAGGTTTAAGGGATTCTTCCTTCAGCTAAAACATGCATGTGGAACCCAGAGTATGATCCACCGTGTGATCGGGAAACGTGTTCAAATGTGTCTCAGTTTTCGTCCCGTGGAACTCGGGTGCAACATTCCAGATGCTTTACTAACACTCTCCCCACTTGGAGAGTCAGTGCCTTTAACCTCCTGTTTGGCCCAGTTTGCAATTTCTGTGGAAAATGAACAGGAATAGGGAGAACGAAAGAGAGACTAGCTGGAGGTGTCTGGACGGGCAAATTTAACTCTCATTTCCCACCAGGAAGAGGAATTAACCAAAGGCTCAGCGTGCCGTGCCGGAACTACACTAGGTCCTGAAGCAATCCTGTGGTGTTTCGGCCAGCTCACAAGAAAGCGAGTTGAAGAAAGGAGGTCAGGGGCACTGTAATTCACAAACCTGCAGAGTTATAAATGACAGCTATCGTCCAAAAATATATTGAAGTAAGGCTGCCAAGAGGACTTGAAAGCGGGGCAGAATTGCAGGAAATCGATTTCAGGAGGTACACTGGAATTGCATGTAAAGCATAGAAAAGAGGCAGAACGTCCACAATGATGCACTTGGCCAAAAAGGGCGTATGCATTTTTTCCTGAATATATTCAGGAAAAAACGCATACGCCCTTTTTGGCCAACCAAGCAAGCTTGCAAAGGATATCTGCACTACAATGAAGTCTCACTGCCCCCCGGTCAAAAGGGCCATCTGAAAAAAGTGTAAAATCCAGAAAGGCAGGACAGGCCATGGAGAACTGGGAGCCTTGTTATGCTGATGGGCGGGATGTAAATTGCCAACAGCCACTCTGGAGAAATGTATGGTGTTTCCTGAAACATCTAAAAAACAAAGCAACAGAGCCTAGGGCACTTCCACTTATGGTCCTATAGCTTAGGGAAATTAAAATCAAAAAGACACAGCCACCCCAAAGTTTGGGAAGGCTCTGTTTACAAGAACCTCGTTTATGGTACAAGTTCAATATCACAGAAAGCGAAAAATGGATAAAGAAGTTGTGGTACTTACGTACAATGCAATATCACTCAGCAATGAAATCTATGTCATCAGGCCCGTACCAGCATAATGAGTGGATTCAGGTATGAAGATTCTAAGTGAAATAAGTCACACAGAAAAAGAAACATCATAAGATATCACCAATACACGGAATGTAAACTTGGCTACACAGGAACTGAATTACAAAACAGAACAGGGTCTCAAATGTAGAAAACCAACTTATGCTTGCTTAAGGGGAAAGGTGAGTTGGGGTGCTGCATGAAACCAGAGATTGAAATTAGCACAGATACCGTTCCATAAGCCAAATATGCAATAGACAAGAGCTACTCCTTGCTGAACGAAGTGGACTCAACACCCCATATTAAACGCCTAAGAATATACCTGACTAGAAATAATCTTAAAACCTACGGATTTATATGTCTCCGAAAGAGAATCAAGCGTGTGTACAGCGGCATAAACGCAGCAGTGATAGGATTGGTGAGGTTCGGTGAGCAAATGCAGACCCTTTAAAGTCATATTGCATGGTACCCATTCCATGGGTCTCAACTCTCCAGGTTTAAGGGATTCTTCCTTCAGCTAAAACATGCATGTGGAACCCAGAGTATGATCCACCGTGTGATCGGGAAACGTGTTCAAATGTGTCTCAGTTTTCGTCCCGTGGAACTCGGGTGCAACATTCCAGATGCTTTACTAACACTCTCCCCACTTGGAGAGTCAGTGCCTTTAACCTCCTGTTTGGCCCAGTTTGCAATTTCTGTGGAAAATGAACAGGAATAGGGAGAACGAAAGAGAGACTAGCTGGAGGTGTCTGGACGGGCAAATTTAACTCTCATTTCCCACCAGGAAGAGGAATTAACCAAAGGCTCAGCGTGCCGTGCCGGAACTACACTAGGTCCTGACTCAATCCTGTGGTGTTTCGGCCAGCTCACAAGAAAGCGAGTTGAAGAAAGGAGCTCAGGGGCACTGTAATTCACAAACCTGCAGAGTTATAAATGACAGCTATCGTCCAAAAATATATTGAAGTAAGGCTGCCAAGAGGACTTGAAAGCGGGGCAGAATTGCAGGAAATCGATTTCAGGAGGTACACTGGAATTGCATGTAAAGCATAGAAAAGAGGCAGAACGTCCACAATGATGCACTTGGCCAAAAAGGGCGTATGCATTTTTTCCTGAATATATTCAGGAAAAAACGCATACGCCCTTTGTGGCCAACCAAGCAAGCTTGCAAAGGATATCTGCACTACAATGAAGTCTCACTGCCCCCCGGTCAAAAGGGCCATCTGAAAAAAGTGTAAAATCCAGAAAGGCAGGACAGGCCATGGAGAACTGGGAGCCTTGTTATGCTGATGGGCGGGATGTAAATTGCCAACAGCCACTGTGGAGAAGTGTATCGTATTTCCTGAAACATCTAAAAAACAAAGCAACAGAGCCTAGGGCACTTCCACTTATGGTCCTATAGCTTAGGGAAATTAAAATCAAAAAGACACGGTCACCCCAAAGTTTGGGACGGCTCTGTTTACAAGAACCTCGTTTACGGTACAAGTTCAATATCACAGAAAGGGAAAAATGGATAAAGAAGTTGTGGTACTTACGTACAATGCAATATCACTCAGCAATGAAATCTATGTCATCAGGCCCGTAGCAGCATAATGAGTGGATTCAGGTATGATGATTCTAAGTGAAATAAGTCACACAGAAAAAGAAACACCATAAGATATCACTACTACACGGAAGGTAAACTTGGCTACACAAGAACTGAATTACAAAACAGAACAGGGTCTCAAATGTAGAAAACCAACTTATGTTTGCTTAAGGGGAAAGGTGAGTTGGGGTGCTGCATGAAACCAGAGATTGAAATTAGCACAGATACCGTTCCATAAGCCAAATATGTAATAGACAAGAGCTACTCCTTGCTCAACGAATTGGACTCAACACCCCATATTAAACGCTTAAGAATACACCTGACTAGAAATAATCTTAAAAACTACGGATTTATATGTCTCCGAAAGAGAATCAAGCGTGTGTACAGCGGCATAAACGCAGCAGTGATAGGATTGGTGAGGTTCGGTGAGCAAATGCAGACCCTTTGAAGTCATATTGCATGGTACCCATTCCATGGGTCTCAACTCTCCAAGTTTAAGGGATTCTTCCTTCAGCTAAAACATGCATGTGGAACACAGAGTATGATCCACCGTGTGATCAGGAAACGTGTTCAAATGTGTCTCAGTTTTCGTCCCCTCGTACTCGGGTGCAACACTCCAGACGCTTTACTAACACTCTCCCCACTTGGAGAGTCAGTGCCTTTAACCTCCTGTATGGCCCAGTTTGCAATTTCTGCGGAAAATGTACAGGAATAGGGAGAACCAATGAGAAACTAGCTGGAGGTGTCTGGACGGGCAAATTTAACTCTCATTTCCCACCAGAAAGAGGAATTAACCAAAGGCTCAGCATGCCGTGCCGGAACCACACTAGGGCCTGAAGCAATCCTGCGGTGTTGCGGCCAGCTCACAAGAAAGCGAGTTGAAGAAAGGAGCTCAGGGGCACTGTAATTCACAAACCTGCAGAGTTATAAATGACAGCTATCGTCCAAAAATATATTGAAGTAAGGCTGCCAAGAGGACTTGAAAGCGGGGCAGAATTGCAGGAAACCGATTTCAGGAGGTAGACAGGAATTGCATGTAAAGCATAGGAAAAGAGGCAGAACGTCCACAATGATGCACTTGGCCAAAAAGGGCGTATGCGTTTTTTCCTGAATATATTCAGGAAAAAACGCATACGCCCTTTTTGGCCAACCAAGCAAGCTTGCAAAGGAAATCTGCACTACAATGAAGTCTCACTGCCCCCCGGTCAAAAGGGCCATCTGAAAAAAGTGTAAAATCCAGAAAGGCAGGACAGGCCATGGAGAACTGGGAGCCTTGTTATGCTGATGGGCGGGATGTAAATTGCCAGCAGCCACTCTGGAGAAGTGTATGGTGTTTCCTGAAACATCCAAAAAACAAAGCAACAGAGCCTAGGGCACTTCCACTTATGGTCCTATAGCTTAGGGAAATTAAAATCAAAAAGACACAGCCACCCCAAGTTTGGGACGGCTCTGTTTACAAGAACCTCGTTTACGGTACAAGTTCAATATCACAGAAAGCGAAAAATGGATAAAGAAGTTGTGGTACTTACGTACAATGCAATATCACTCAGCAATGAAATCTATGTCATCAGGCCTGTAGCAGCATAATGAGTGGATTCAGGTACGATGATTCTAAGTGAAATAAGTCACACAGGGCTTACCTGGTGGCGCAGTGGTTGAGAGTCCGCCTGCCGATGCATAGGACATGGGTTCGTGCCCCGCTCCGGGAAGATCCCACATGCCGCCGAGCGGCTGGGCCTGTGAGCCATGGCCTCTGAGCCTGCGCGTCCGGAGCCTGTGCTCCGCAATGGGAAACACCACAACAGTGAGAGGCACACGTACCGCAAAAAAAAAATAAATAAATAAAAATAAATAAAAAAATAAGTCACACAGAAAAAGAAACATCATAAGATATCACTACTACACGGAATGTAACCTTGGTTACACAGGAACTAAATTACTAAACAGAACAGAGTGTCAAATGTAGAAAACCAATTTATGCTTGCTTAAGGGGAAAGGTGAGTTGGGGTGCTGCATACAACAAGAGATTGAAATTAGCACAGATACCGTTCCATAAGCCAAATATATAATAGACAAGTGCTACTCCTTGCTCAACGAAGTGGACTCAACACCCCCCTATTAAACGCCTAACAATATACCTGACTAGTAAGAATCTTAAAAACTATGGATTTATATGTCTCCGAAAGAGAATCAAGCGTGTGTACAGCGGCATAAACGCAGCAGTGATAGGATTGGTGAGGTTCGGTGAGCAAATGCAGACCCTTTGAAGTCATATTGCATGGTACCCATTCCATGGGTCTCAACTCTCCATGTTTAAGGGATTCTTCCTTCAGCTAAAACATGCATGTGGAACCCAGAGTATGATCCACCGTGTGATCTGAAAACGTGTTCAAATGTGTCTCAGTTTACGTCCCCTGGTACTCGGGTGCAACATTCCAGACGCTTTACTAACACTCTCCCCACTTGGAGAGTCAGTGCCTTTAACCTCCTGTTTGGCCCAGTTTGCAATTTCTGTGGAAAATGAACAGGAATAGGGAGAACCAATGAGAGACTAGCTGGAGCTGTCTGGACGGGCAAATTTAACTCTCATTTCCCACCAGGAAGAGGAATTAACCAAAGGCTCAGCATGCCGTGCCGGAAACAAACTAGGGCCTGAAGCAATCCTGCGGTGTTGCGGCCAGCTCACAAGAAAGCGAGTTGAAGAAAGGAGCTCAGGGGCACTGTAATTCACAAACCTGCAGAGTTATAAATGACAGCTATCTTCCAAAAATATATTGAAGTAAGGCAGCCAAGAGGAGTTGAAACCGGGGCAGAATTGCAGGAAACCGATTTCAAGAGGTAGACTGGAATTGCATGTAAAGCATAGGAAAAGAGGCAGAACGTCCACAATGAAGCACTTGGCCAAAAAGGGCGTATGCGTTTTTTCCTGAATATATTCAGGAAAAAACGCATACGCCCTTTTTGGCCAACCAAGCAAGCTTGCAAAGGAAATCTGCACTACAATGAAGTCTCACTGCCCCCCGGTCAAAAGGGCCATCTGAAAAAAGTGTAAAATCCAGAAAGGCAGGACAGGCCATGGAGAACTGGGAGCCTTGTTATGCTGGTGGGCGGGATGTAAATTACCAGCAGCCACTCTGGAGAAGTGTATGGTGTTTCCTGAAACATCCAAAAAACAAAGCAACAGAGCCTAGGGCACTTCCACTTATGGTCCTATAGCTTAGGGAAATTAAAATCAAAAAGACACAGCCACCCCAAAGTTTGGGACGGCTCTGTTTACAAGAACCTTGTTCACCGTACAAGTTCAATATCACAGAAAGCGAAAAATGGATAAAGAAGTTGTGGTACTTACGTACAATGCAATATCACTCAGCAATGAAATCTATGTCATCAGGCACATAGCAGCATAATGAGTGGATTCAGGTACGATGATTCTAAGTGAAATAAGTCACACAGAAAAAGAAACATCATAAGATATCACTACTACACGGAATGTAAACTTGGCTACACAGGAACTAAATTACTAAACAGAACAGAGTGTCAAATGTAGAAAACCAATTTATGCTTGCTTAAGGGGAAAGGTGAGTTGGGGTGCTGCATACAACAAGAGATTGAAATTAGCACAGATACCGTTCCATAAGCCAAATATATAATAGACAAGTGCTACTCCTTGCTCAACGAAGTGGACTCAACACCCCATATTAAACGCCTAACAATATACCTGACTAGTAAGAATCTTAAAACCTATAGATTTATATGTCTCCGAAAGAGAATCAAGCGTGTGTACAGCGGCATAAACGCAGAAGCGATAGGATTGGTGAGGTTCGGTGAACAAATGCAGACACTTTGAAGTCATATTGCATGGTATCCATTCCATGGGTCTCAACTCTCCAGTTTTAAGGGATTCTTCCTTCAGCTAAAACATGCATGTGGAACCCAGAGTATGATCCACCGTGTGATCGGGAAATGTGTTCAAATGTGTCTGAGTTTTCGTCCCCTGGTACTCGGGTGCAACATTCCAGACGCTTTACTAACACTCTCCCCACTTGGAGAGTCAGTGCCTTTAACCTCCTGTTTGGCCCAGTTTGCAATTTCTGTGGAAAATGAACAGGAATAGGAAGAATCAATGAGAGACTAGGTGGAGGTGTCTGAACGGGCAAATTTAACTCTCATTTCCCACCAGGAAGAGGAATTAACCAAAGGCTCAACATGCCGTGCCGGAACCAAACTAGGGCCTGAAGCAATCCTGCGGTGCTGCGGGCAGCTCACAAGAAAGCAAGTTGAAGAAAGGAGCTCAGGGGCACTGTAATTCACAAAACTGCAGAGTTATAAATGACAGCTATCTTCCAAAAATATATTGAAGTAAGGCAGCCAAGAGGAGTTGAAAGCGGGGCAGAATTGCAGGAAACCGATTTCAGGAGGTAGACTGGAATTGCATGTTAAGCATAGGAAAAGAGGCAGAACGTCCACAATGATGCACTTGGCCAAAAAGGGCGTATGCGTTTTTTCCTGAATATATTCAGGAAAAAACGCATACGCACTTTTTGGCCAACCAAGCAAGCTTGCAAAGGAAATCTGCACTACAATGAAGTCTCACTGCTTCCCGGTCAAAAGGGCTATCTGAAAAAAGTGTAAAATCCAGAAAGGCAGGACAGGCCAAGGAGAACTAGGAGCCTTGTTATGCTGATGGTTGGGATGTAAATTGCCAGCAGCCACTCTGGAGAAGTGTATGGTGTTTCCTGAAACATCCAAAAAACAAAGCAACAGAGCCTAGGGCACTTCCACTTATGGTCCTATAGCTTAGGGAAATTAAAACCAAAAAGACACAGCCACCCCAAAGTTTGGGACGGCTCTGTTTACAAGAAACTCGTTTACGGTACAAGTTCAATATCACAGAAAGCGAAAAATGGATAAAGAAGTTGTGGTACTTACGTACAATGCAATATCACTCAGGAATGAAATCTATGTCATCAGGGCCATAGCAGCATAATGAGTGGATTCAGGTACGATGATTCTAAGTGAAATAAGTCACACAGAAAAAGAAGCATCATAAGATATCACTACTACACGTAATGTAAACTTGGCTACACAGGAACTGAATTACTCAACAGAACAGGGTGTCAAATGTAGAAAACCAACTTATGCTTGCTTAAGGGGAAAGGTGAGTTGGGGTGCTGCATGAAACCAGAGATTGAAATTAGCACAGATACCATTCCATAAGCCAAATATGTAATAGACAAGAGCTACTCCTTGCTCAACGAAGTGGACTCAACACCCCATATTAAACGCTTAACATTATACCTGACTAGTAAGAATCTTAAAACCTATGGATTTATATGTCTCTGAAAGAGAATCAAGCGTGTGTACAGCGTCATAAACGCAGCAGTGATAGGATTGGTGAGGTTCGGTGAGCAAATGCAGACCCTTTGAAGTCATATTGCATGGTACCCATTCCATGGGTCTCAACTCTCCATGTTTAAGGGATTCTTCCGTCAGCAAAAACATGCATGTGGAACCCAGAGTATGATCCACTGTGTGATCGGAAAACGTGTTCAAATGTGTCTCAGTTATCGTCCCCTGCTACTCGGGTGCAACATTCCAGACGCTTTACTAACACTCTCCCCACTTGGAGAGTCAGTGCCTTTAACCTCCTGTTTGGCCCAGTTTGCAATTTCTGTGGAAAATGAACAGGAATAGGGAGAACCAATGAGAGACTAGCTGGAGCTGTCTGGACGGGCAAATTTAACTCTCATTTCCCACCAGGAAGAGGAATTAACCAAAGGCTCAGCATGCCGTGCCGGAAACAAACTAGGGCCTGAAGCAATCCTGCGGTGTTGCGGCCAGCTCACAAGAAAGCGAGTTGAAGAAAGGAGCTCAGGGGCACTGTAATTCACAAACCTGCAGAGTTATAAATGACAGCTATCTTCCAAAAATATATTGAAGTAAGGCAGCCAAGAGGAGTTGAAACCGGGGCAGAATTGCAGGAAACCGATTTCAAGAGGTAGACTGGAATTGCATGTAAAGCATAGGAAAAGAGGCAGAACGTCCACAATGAAGCACTTGGCCAAAAAGGGCGTATGCGTTTTTTCCTGAATATATTCAGGAAAAAACGCATACGCCCTTTTTGGCCAACCAAGCAAGCTTGCAAAGGAAATCTGCACTACAATGAAGTCTCACTGCCCCCCGGTCAAAAGGGCCATCTGAAAAAAGTGTAAAATCCAGAAAGGCAGGACAGGCCATGGAGAACTGGGAGCCTTGTTATGCTGGTGGGCGGGATGTAAATTACCAGCAGCCACTCTGGAGAAGTGTATGGTGTTTCCTGAAACATCCAAAAAACAAAGCAACAGAGCCTAGGGCACTTCCACTTATGGTCCTATAGCTTAGGGAAATTAAAATCAAAAAGACACAGCCACCCCAAAGTTTGGGACGGCTCTGTTTACAAGAACCTTGTTCACCGTACAAGTTCAATATCACAGAAAGCGAAAAATGGATAAAGAAGTTGTGGTACTTACGTACAATGCAATATCACTCAGCAATGAAATCTATGTCATCAGGCACATAGCAGCATAATGAGTGGATTCAGGTACGATGATTCTAAGTGAAATAAGTCACACAGAAAAAGAAACATCATAAGATATCACTACTACACGGAATGTAAACTTGGCTACACAGGAACTAAATTACTAAACAGAACAGAGTGTCAAATGTAGAAAACCAATTTATGCTTGCTTAAGGGGAAAGGTGAGTTGGGGTGCTGCATACAACAAGAGATTGAAATTAGCACAGATACCGTTCCATAAGCCAAATATATAATAGACAAGTGCTACTCCTTGCTCAACGAAGTGGACTCAACACCCCATATTAAACGCCTAACAATATACCTGACTAGTAAGAATCTTAAAACCTATAGATTTATATGTCTCCGAAAGAGAATCAAGCGTGTGTACAGCGGCATAAACGCAGAAGCGATAGGATTGGTGAGGTTCGGTGAACAAATGCAGACACTTTGAAGTCATATTGCATGGTATCCATTCCATGGGTCTCAACTCTCCAGTTTTAAGGGATTCTTCCTTCAGCTAAAACATGCATGTGGAACCCAGAGTATGATCCACCGTGTGATCGGGAAATGTGTTCAAATGTGTCTGAGTTTTCGTCCCCTGGTACTCGGGTGCAACATTCCAGACGCTTTACTAACACTCTCCCCACTTGGAGAGTCAGTGCCTTTAACCTCCTGTTTGGCCCAGTTTGCAATTTCTGTGGAAAATGAACAGGAATAGGAAGAATCAATGAGAGACTAGGTGGAGGTGTCTGAACGGGCAAATTTAACTCTCATTTCCCACCAGGAAGAGGAATTAACCAAAGGCTCAACATGCCGTGCCGGAACCAAACTAGGGCCTGAAGCAATCCTGCGGTGCTGCGGGCAGCTCACAAGAAAGCAAGTTGAAGAAAGGAGCTCAGGGGCACTGTAATTCACAAAACTGCAGAGTTATAAATGACAGCTATCTTCCAAAAATATATTGAAGTAAGGCAGCCAAGAGGAGTTGAAAGCGGGGCAGAATTGCAGGAAACCGATTTCAGGAGGTAGACTGGAATTGCATGTTAAGCATAGGAAAAGAGGCAGAACGTCCACAATGATGCACTTGGCCAAAAAGGGCGTACGCGTTTTTTCCTGAATATATTCAGGAAAAAACGCATACGCACTTTTTGGCCAACCAAGCAAGCTTGCAAAGGAAATCTGCACTACAATGAAGTCTCACTGCTTCCAGGTCAAAAGGGCTATCTGAAAAAAGTGTAAAATCCAGAAAGGCAGGACAGGCCAAGGAGAACTAGGAGCCTTGTTATGCTGATGGTTGGGATGTAAATTGCCAGCAGCCACTCTGGAGAAGTGTATGGTGTTTCCTGAAACATCCAAAAAACAAAGCAACAGAGCCTAGGGCACTTCCACTTATGGTCCTATAGCTTAGGGAAATTAAAACCAAAAAGACACAGCCACCCCAAAGTTTGGGACGGCTCTGTTTACAAGAAACTCGTTTACGGTACAAGTTCAATATCACAGAAAGCGAAAAATGGATAAAGAAGTTGTGGTACTTACGTACAATGCAATATCACTCAGGAATGAAATCTATGTCATCAGGGCCATAGCAGCATAATGAGTGGATTCAGGTACGATGATTCTAAGTGAAATAAGTCACACAGAAAAAGAAGCATCATAAGATATCACTACTACACGTAATGTAAACTTGGCTACACAGGAACTGAATTACTCAACAGAACAGGGTGTCAAATGTAGAAAACCAACTTATGCTTGCTTAAGGGGAAAGGTGAGTTGGGGTGCTGCATGAAACCAGAGATTGAAATTAGCACAGATACCATTCCATAAGCCAAATATGTAATAGACAAGAGCTACTCCTTGCTCAACGAAGTGGACTCAACACCCCATATTAAACGCTTAACATTATACCTGACTAGTAAGAATCTTAAAACCTATGGATTTATATGTCTCTGAAAGAGAATCAAGCGTGTGTACAGCGTCATAAACGCAGCAGTGATAGGATTGGTGAGGTTCGGTGAGCAAATGCAGACCCTTTGAAGTCATATTGCATGGTACCCATTCCATGGGTCTCAACTCTCCATGTTTAAGGGATTCTTCCGTCAGCAAAAACATGCATGTGGAACCCAGAGTATGATCCACTGTGTGATCGGAAAACGTGTTCAAATGTGTCTCAGTTATCGTCTCCTGCTACTCGGGTGCAACATTCCAGACGCTTTACTAACACTCTCCCCACTTGGAGAGTCAGTGCCTTTAACCTCCTGTTTGGCCCAGTTTGCAATTTCTGTGGAAAATGAACAGGAATAGGGAGAACCAATGAGAGACTAGGTGGAGGTGTCTGGACGGGCAAATTTAACTCTCATTTCCCACCAGGAAGAGGAATTAACCAAAGGCTCAGCATGCCGTGCCGGAACCAAACTAGGGCCTGAAGCAATCCTGCGGTGTTGCGGCCAGCTCACAAGAAAGCGAGTTGAAGAAAGGAGCTCAGGGACACTGTAATTCACAAACCTGCAGAGTTATAAATGACAGCTATCTTCCAAAAATATATTGAAGTAAGGCTGCCAAGAGGACTTGAAAGCGTAGCAGAATTGCAGTAAACCGATTTCAGGAGGGAGACTGGCATTGCATGTAAAGCATAGGAAAAGAGGCACAATGTCCACAATGATGCACTTGGCCAAAAAGGGCGTATGCGTTTTTTCCTGAATATATTCAGGAAAAAACGCATACGCCTTTTTTGGCCAACCAAGCAAGCTTGCAAAGGAAATCTGCACTACAATGAAGTCTCACTGCCCCCCGGTCAAAAGGGCCATCTGAAAAAAGTGTAAAATCCAGAAAGGCAGGACAGGCCAAGGAGAACTGGGAGCCTTGTTATGCTGATGGGCGGGATGTAAATTGCCAGCAGCCACTCTGGAGAAGTGTATGGTGTTTCCTGAAACATCCAAAAAACAAAGCAACAGAGCCTAGGGCACTTCCACTTATGGTCCTATAGCTTAGGGAAATTAAAATCAAAAAGACACAGCCACCCCAAAGTTTGGGACGGCTCTGTTTAAAAGAACCTCGTTTACGGTACAAGTTCAATATCACAGAAAGCGAAAAATGGATAAAGAAGTTGTGGTACTTACGTACAATGCAATATCACTCAGCAATGAAATCTATGTCATCAGGCCCGTAGCAGCATAATGAGTGGATTCAGGTACGATGATTCTAAGTGAAATAAGTCACACAGAAAAAGAAACATCATAAGATATCACTACTACACGGAATGTAAACTTGGCTACACAGGAACTGAATTACAAAACAGAACAGGGTGTCAAATGTAGAAAACCAACTTATGCTTGCTTAAGGGGAAAGGTGAGTTGGCGTGCTGCATAAAACCAGAGATTGAAATTAGCACAGATACCCTTCCATAAGCCAAATATGTAATAGACAAGAGCTACTCCTTGCTCAACGAAGTGGACACAACAACCCACATTAAACGCCTAAGAATATACCTGACTAGTAAGAATCTTAAAACCTAAGGATTTATATGTCTCCGAAAGAGAATCAAGCGTGTGTACAGCGGCATAAACGCAGCAGTGATAGGATTGGTGAGGTTCGGTGAGCAAATGCAGACCCTTTGAAGTCATATTGCATGGTACCCATTCCATGGGTCTCAACTCTCCAGGTTTAAGAGATTCTTCCTTCAGCTAAAACATGCATGTGGAACCCAGAGTATGATCCACCGTGTGATCGGGAAACGTGTTCAAATGTGTCTCAGTTTTCGTCCCCTGGTACTCGGGTGCAACATTTCAGACGCTTTACTAACACTCTCCCCACTTGGAGAGTCAGTGCCTTTAACCTCCTGTTTGGCCCAGTTTGCAATTTCTTCGGAATATGAACAGGAATAAGGAGAAGCAATGGGAGACTATCTGTAGGTGTCTGGACGGGCAAATTTAACTCTCATTTCCCACCAGGAAGATAAATGAACCAAAGGCTCCGCGTGCCATGCTGGAACTAGATTAGGGCCTGAGGAGATCCTGCGGTGTTGCGGCCAGCTCACAAGAAAGCGAGTTGAAGAAAGGAGCTCAGGGGCACTGTAATTCAGAAACCTGCGGAGTTATAAATGACAGCTATCATCCAAAATTATACTGAAGTAAGGCTGCGAAGAGGACTTGAATGCGGGGCAGAATTGCTGGAAACTGATTTCAGAACGTACACGGGAGTAGCTCTTAAAGCATAGGAAAAGAGACAGAACTTGGAAAATAATGCACTTGGCAAAAAAGGGCATATGTGTTTTATCCAGAGCTCTCATACCTGAGGGGAGGAGATTCCCAGCAGGCTCCAACTGCCACCTGAGGGCTCACATTGCCAAGGCAACGTGAGCATGCCAGGCAGGAGTTACCTCACAGCAGAGGTCCCACCTCACAGAAGGGTGAGAAACCCAGCCAACATCAGACTCTCACCAGAGGGCCCACATCACCAAGGGGATGGGAACCAGGCAGGAGTGTCTTCACATCAGTGGGGCCACATCATCAAAAGCTGAGGTACTCAGCACATGTGTCCTCAAACCAGAGGACCCACATCACCAAGGACCTCGGAGTGAGGCAGGCAGGAGTAGCCTCACAACACTGGGCCCATAGAATAAAAAAGTGAGGAATCCAGCAGTTGGAACCTCCCAGCAGGCGGCCCAGAGCACCGAGGCCATGGGATCCAGGCCACAGTGAACTCACAGAAGAGGGCCCATGTCATGAAACTGAGCAACCCAGCCATTGGGACCTCAGAGCAGGAGGCCCACATCCCCATGGGGATGGAATTCTGGTAGGAGTGTCCTCGCACCACTGAGAACGTATCAGAAAATTTTGGGCGACCAGCAGTTAGGGCCTGACGCCAGAGGACCCTCATCACCAAGGGAAGGAGGCTCCCAGCAGGCTCCAACTGCCACCAGAGGGCTGACGTCGCCAAGGCGATGTGTGCCAACCAGGCACGAATGACCTCACAGCAGAGGGCCCACCTCAGAGAAGTGTGACGAACCCAGTCAGGATCAGACTCGCACCAGAGGGCCCACATCACCAAATGGATTGGAACTAGGCAGGAGTGTCCTCACATGAGTAGGGCCACATCATCTAAAGGTGAGGAACCCAGAACATGTGGCTTCAAACCATAGGACACCCATCACCAAGGGGCTGGGAGTGAGGCAGGCAGGAGGAGCCTCATAACAGAGGGCCCAAAAATAAGAAAGGTGAGGAATCCAGCAGTTGGAACCTCCCAGCAGGCGGCCCAGAGCACAGAGGCTAGAGGAACCAGGCCAGAGTGAACTAACACCAGACAGCCCACATCATGAAACTGTGAGCAACCCAGACATTGGGACCTCAGAGCAGAAGGCCCACATCCCCATGGTGATGGGAACATGACAGGAGTGTCCTGGCATCACTGGGCTCACATCAGAAAACGTGGGGTGCTCAGAAGTTAGGGCCTGACGCTAGAGGGCACTCATCACCGAGAGGAGGAGGCTCCCAGCAGGCTCCAGCTGCCACCAGAGGGCCAACGTTGCCAAGGTGATGTGTGCCAGCCTGGCAGGAGTGACCTCACAGCAGAGGGCCCACCTCACAGAAGGGTGAGGAACACAGCCAGGATCAGACTCTCACCAGGGGGCCCACATCACCAAGGGGATGGGAACCAGGCAGGAGTGTCCCCACACCAGTGGGACAACATCATCGAAAGGTGAGGATCCCAGCACATGTGTCCTCAAACCAGAGGAACCACATCACCAAGGGGTTCGGAATGAGGCTGGCAGGACTGGCCTCACAACACAGGGTCCATAGAATATAAAAGTTGAGGAATCCAGCAGTTGGAACCTCCCAGCAAGTGGCCCAGAGCACCGAGGCTATGGGATCCAGGCCGCAGTGAACTCACAGCAGAGGGCCCACATCATGAACCTGTGAGCAGCCCAGCTGTTGGGACCTCAGAACAGAAGGCCCACATACCCATTGGGATGGGAACCTGGCAGGAGTGGCTTTGCACCACTTAGCACATATCAGAAAATGTTAGGAGCCCAGCAGTTAGGGCCTGACGCCAGGGGGCCCTCATAACTGAGGGGAGGAGACTCCCAGCAGGTTCCAACTGCCAACAGAGGGCCCACGTCTACAAGGTGGCATGCGCCAGGCAGGCAGTAGTGACCTCACAGCAGAGGGCCTATCTCACAGAAGGGTGAGGAACCGAGGCAGGATGAGACTCTCACCAGAGGGCCCACAACACCAAGGGGATGGGAACCAGTCAGGACTGTCCTCCCACCAGTGGGGCCACATCATCGAAAGGTGAGGAACCCAGCACATGTGGCCTCATATCAGAGGACATACATCACAAAGGGGATGGGAGTGAGGCAGGTAGGAGTAGCCTAAAAACAGAGGGCCCAAAGAATAAAAAAAGTGAGGAATCCAGCATTTGGAACCTCCCAGCAGGCGGCCGAGAGCACAGAAGCTATGGGATGCAGGCAGGAGTGAACTAACAGCAGAGAGCCCACATCATGAAACTGTGAGCAACCCAGGCATTGGGACCTCAGAGCAGAAAGCCCACATCCCCATGGGGATGGGAACCTGACAGGAGTGTCCTGGCATCACTGGGCTCACATCAGAAAACGTGGGGAGCCCAGCAGTTAGAGCCTGATGCTAGAGGGCCGTCATCACCGAGGGAAGGAGGCTCCCAGCAGGTTCCATGTGCCAACAGAGGGCCCACGTCGCCAAGGTGATGTGTGCAAGTCAGGCAGGATTGACCTCACAGCAGAGGGCCTACCTCACAGAAGAGTGAGGAACCCAGCCAGGATAAGACTGTCACCAGAAGGCCCACATCACCAAGGGGATGGGAACCAGGCAGGAGTGTCCTCACACCAGTGGGGCCACATCATTGAAAGTTGCCTAACCCAGCACATGTGGCCTCAAACCAGAAGACCCACATCACGAAGGGGTTGCGAGTGAGGCAGGCAGGAGGAGCATCACAACACAGGACCCATAGAATACAAAAGTTGAGGAATCGAGCAGTTGGAACCTCCCAGCAGGCAGCCAAGACCACAGAGGCTATGGGATCCAGGCCACAGTGAACTAACACCAGAGAGCCCACATCATGAAATTGTGATCAACCCAGCCGTTGGAACCTCAGAGCAGAAGGCCCACATCCCCATGGGGATGGGAACCTAAGAGGAGTGCTTGAGCAACACTGGGCTCACTAAGAAAAGTTGGGGAGCCCAGCAGTTAGGGCCTGACGTCAGAGGGCCCTCATCACAGAGCTGAGGAGGCTCCCAGCAGGGTCCAATTGCCACCAGAGGGCTCATGTCAACAAGGCGAGGTGAGCAACCCAGGCAAGAGTTACCTGATAGTAGAGGGCCCACCTCACAGATGGGTGAGGAACCCAGCCAGGATCAGACTCTCACCAGAGGGCCCACATCACAAAGGGGATGGGACCCAGTCAGGATTATCCTCACACCAGTGGGGCCTCATCATCTTAAGGTGAGGAACCCAGCACATGTGTCCTCAAACCAGAGGACCCACATCACCAAGGGCCTTGGAGTGAGGCAGGCAGGAGTAGCCTCACAACACAGGGCACATAATATAAAAAACGTGAGGATTCCAGCATTTAGACCTTCCAGCAGGCGGCCCAGAACACCGAGGCTATGGGATCCAGGCCACAGTGAACTCACAGCAGAGGGCCCACATCACAAAACTGTGAGCAACCCAGGAGTTGAGACCTCAGCGCAGAAGGCCCACATCCCCATGGGAATGGGAACCTGGCTGGAGTGTCCTCGCACCACTGGGCGCACATCAGAAAATGTGGGGAGCCCACCATTTAGGGCCTGACGCCAGAGGGCCGTCATCACCGAGAGGAGGAGGCGCCCTGCACGCTCCAACTGCCACCAGAGGGCTCACGTCTCCAAGGTGACGTGTGCCAGCCAGGCAGGAGTGACCTCACAGCAGAGGGCCTACCTCACAGAACGTTGAGGAACCCAGCCAGGATTAGACTCTCGCCAGAGGGCCCACCTCACCAAGGGGATGGGAACCAGGCAGGAGTGTCCGCACACGAGTGGGGTCACATCATCGAAAGGTGAGGAACGCAGCACATGTGGCCTCAAGCCATAGGACAGTCATCACCAAGGGGCTGGCAGTGAGGCAGGCAGGAGGAGCCTCACAACAGAGGGCACATAGAATAAAAAAGTTGAGGAATCCAGCAGTTGGAACCTCCCAGCAGGCGGCTCAGAGCACCGATGATAAGGGATCCTTGCCGGAGTGAACTCACAGCAGAGGGCCCACATCATGGTACTGTGAGCAAGCCAGCCGTCTTGACCTCAGAGCAGAAGGCCCATATCGCCATGGGGATGGGAACCTGGCAAGAGTCTCCTCACTCACTTGGCGCACATCAGAAAATGTGGGGAGCCCAGCAGTTATGGCCTAAGGCAAGAGGGCCCTCATCACTGAGGGGAGGAGGATCCAGCACACTCCAACTGCCACCAGAGGGCCCACGTTGCCAAGGTGACCTGTGCCAGACAGGCATGATTGACCTCACAGCAGAGGGCCCACCTCACAGAAGGGTGAGGAACCCAGCCAGGATCAGACTCTCACCTGAGGGCCCACATCAGCAAGGAGATGGGAACCAGTCAGGACTGTCTTCCCTCCAGTGGGGTCACATCATCAAAAGGTGCGGAACCCAGCACATGTGGCCTCAAATCAGAGGACACATATCACAAAGGGAACGGGAGTGAGGCAGGCAGGAGTAGCCTAAAAACAGAGGGCCCAAAGAATAAGAAAGGTGAGGAATCCAGCAGTTGGAACCTCCCAGCAGGCGGTCCAGAGCACAGAAGCTATGGGATGCAGGCAGGAGTGAACTAACAGCAGAGAGCCCACATCATGAAACTGTGAGCAACCCAGGCTTTGGGACCTCAGAGCAGAAGGCCCACACCCCAATGGGGATGTGAACCTGGCTGGAGTGTCCTCGCACCACTGGGCACACATCACAAAATGTGGGGAGCCCAGCATTTAGGGCCTGATGCCAGAGGGCCCTCATCACCGAGGAGAGGAGGCTCCCAGCAGGCTCCAAGTGCCACCAGAGGGCTCATGTCCACAAGGCGAGGTGAGCAAGCCAGGCAAGAGTGACCTCACATCAGACGGCCCACCTCACAGATGGGTGAGGAACCCAGCCAGGATCAGACTCTCAACAGAGGGCCCACATCACCAAGGGGTTGTGAACCAGGCAGGAGTCTCCTAAGACCATTGGTCCCACATCATCGAAAGGTGAGGAACCCAGCACATGTGGCCTCAAACCAGACGACACACATCACGAAGGGGCTGGGAGTGAGGCAGGCAGGAGGATCCTCACAACAGAGGGCCCAAAAATTTAAAAAAGTGAGGAATCCAGCAGTTGGAACCTCCCAGCAGGCGGCCAAGAGCACAGAGGCTATGGGATCCAGGCTTCTGTGAACTAACACCAGAGAGCCCACATCATGAAAATGTGAACAACCCAGCCGTTGGGACCTCAGAGCAGAAGGCCCACATCCCCATGGAGATGGGATCCTAAGAGGAGTGCCAAAGCATCACTGGGCTCACTAAGAAAAGTTGGTGAGCCCAGCAGTCAGGGCCTGATGCAAGAGGGCCTTCATCACCGGGGGGAAGAGATTCCCAGCACGCTCCAACTGCCACCACACGGCTGACTTCACCAAGGCAATGTGTGCCAGCCATGCAGGAGTGACCTATCAGCAGAGGGTCTCCCTCACAGGTGGGTGAGGAACAAAGCCAGGAACAGACTCTCACCAGGGGGTCCACATAACCACGTGGATGAGAACCAAGCAGGAGTGTCCTCACACTAGTGGGGCCACATCATCGAAAGGTGAGGAACCCAGCAAAAGTGGCCACAAACCAGAGGACCCACATCACCAAGGGGTTGAGAGTGAGGTAGGTGTCTGGACGGGCATATTTAACACTCATTTCCCACCAGGAAGAGGAATTAACCAAAGGCTCAGCGTGCCCTGCCAGAAGCAGATTAGGGCCTGAAGCAGTCTTGCGGGTTTGCGGCCAGCTCACAAGAAAGCGAGTTGAAGAAAGGAGCTCAGGGGCCCTGTAATTCACAAACCTGCAGAGTTATAAATGACAGATAACGTCCAAAAATATATTGAAGTAAGGCTGCGAAGAGGACTTGAAAGCGGGGCAGAATTGCAGGAAACCGATTTCAGGAGGTAGACTGGATTTGCATTTAAAGCATAGGAAAAGAGGCAGAACATCGACAATGATGCACTTGGCAACAAAGGGCGTATGAGTTTGTTCCTGAATATATTCAGGAAAAAACACATACGCCCTTTTTGGCAAACCAAGCAAGCTTGCAATGGAAATCCGAACTACTATGAAGTGTCACTTCCCCCCGGTCTAAAGGGCCATCTGAGAAAAGTGTAAAATCCAGAAAGGCAAGACAGGCCATGGGGAAAAAGGAGCCTTGTTATGCTGATGGGCGGGATGTACATTGCCAACAGCCACTCTGGAGAAGTGTATGGTGTTTCCTGATACATCTGAAAAACAAAGCAACAGAGTCTAGGGCATTTCCACTTATGGTCCTATAGCTTAGGGAAATTAAAATCAAAAAGACACAGCCACCCCAAAATTTACAACGGCTCTGTTTACAGGAGCCTCTTCTACAGTACAAGTTAAATATCCCAGAGAACAAATAATTGATAAAGAAGTTGCGGTACTTATGTACAACAGAATACCACTCAGCAATGAAATCTGTGTCACCAGGCCTGTACCAGCATAATGAGTGGATTGAGGCATGATGATTCTAAGTGAAATAAGTCACACAGAAAAAGAAACATCATAAGGTATCACTAATGCACGGAATGTAAACTTGGCTACACATGAACTGAATTACAAAACAGAACAGGGTCTCAAGTTTAGAAAACCAACTTATGCTTGCTTAAGGGGAAAGGTGAGTTGGGGTGCTGCATAAAACCAGAGTTTGAAATTAGCACAGATACCGTTCCATAAGCCAAATACGTAATAGACAAGACCTACCCCTCGCTCAACGAAATGGACTCAACAATGAGGTATCACCTCACACCTGTTAGAATGGGCATCATCTGAAAATCTACAAACAACAAATGCTGGAAAGGGTGTGGAGAAAAGGAAGCCTCTTCCACTATTGTTGGGAATATAAATTGATACAGTCACTATGGAGAACAATATGGAGTTTCTTAAGAAACTAATAATAGAATTACCATATGATACAGCAATCCCAGGACTGGACATATACCCAGACAAAACCATAAATCAAAAAGAGACATTCACCGCAATGTTCATTGCATCACTATTTACAATATCGAGGTAATGGAAGCAACCTAAATGCCCACAGACAGACGAATGCATAAAGATGTGGTACATATATAAAATGGAATATTACTAAGCCATGAAAGGAATGAAATTGGGTCATTTGTAGAGACGTCGATGGATCTAGAGACTGTCATACAGAGTGAAGTAAGTCAGAAAGAGAAAAACAAATCTTGTATATTCATGCATATATGTGGAACCTAGAAAAACTGTACAGATTAACCGTTTTGCAAGGCATAAATAGAGCAACAGATGTAGACAACAATCGTATGGACAACAAGGGGGGAAAGCTCTTGGAGGGGTGGTGGTGGGAGGAGTTGAGAGATTGGGATTGGCATGTAAACATTTATATGTATAAAATAGATAACCAATGAGAACCAGCTGTATAAAAATATAAAATAAAATTCAAAATTAAAAAGAAATAAAATTTAAAAAATAAAACAGAAAAAACAATTATTCCCTTCACATACATGTATTTATATGAATAAATTATTTCCATGCTTATATCTGTAAATACAAAAAAGAGGAATAAAATCTACCTTGAACCAAAAACGAAAAAGAGAAAAAAAAACAGAACCCACCAGTTACTCAGAGGAAAACCGTATCAGGGCACTTGCTCCAGTTGTAAACAATTCTGAAGTTGGTCAGTGGTGGGGAATCGTCTCCCATTCAGCCAGCAGCCCCCACACAACAAGCGTCCTCATTGCAAAGCTGGGGCACCGTGCCGAGGCATCTGTGAGTAAACGTGAGCTGAGCCCCAGGCCAGTTGCTGCTGAACTGTTCCCGCCCTTCCCAGGTAAAACACCTGAATATATACAAGGACTTGAAAGCCTAGAGGAAGGGCCATGGAGCCACACGAGTGACAGCATGCCAGCTGACTTGGTGCCTGCAGGCCAGCCAGGATGGTCCTGGCCCTGGGTGCTCTTCTGGAAGATTTCCATTTCCCTGCCTGAGATACCCGTCCTGTCCCTGCCCCCACTGCTTTTTTCCTTCCTCACCTCTGCCCAGGGAGAAATTCCAGCAGCAGGTATGGGTGACACATCCTCTTCTTTAGCAGGTGGCAGCCTGGCAACTGCTGCAGAAAGTCCAGCAGAGCCCCACTCACACTGGGCCACCCACAAAGCCGTGGCCTCTCACTCCCTCCCACCAGCCCAGCCCCGAGACTGCTGACAGGGCAGAGAAAATGGCGTCAGGCACAGCTGCAGGGGCTTTTGCTGCCTGGAGTGGTATTTATATTGATCTCAACCCAGGCACACCTGGGGAGGGCTGGCCGGCATGGTAAGGCTGCCCAGGTCAGCCAATCATCACCCCTCAGGGGCTCACAGTTGCAGAAAATGGAACTTGCTGAACCGGCCAGGTCCAAGGAACAGGTGTGGGCTCCTGAGAGTCAGGATAGACAAGGGGCTGCAGCTTTGGCTTGTTTTCTAATCATTTTATCTGGCCCATGAGTGGGAGACAACTTCAAGAAAACCCTCTCCTAATGAGAGGAACCCAGGAGTCAGGGAGAGGAGGGGTGGGTGGTGGTTGGAGACAGAGGCCTGGTGCCCTGGATGCAGTGGAAGTCTCTGGAAGACCAGGTGGAGGGAGGCCACACAGAGTGATGCCCAGGGTCACAGACCTGTCGGAGCTGCTGTTTGTTAGTTCAAGTCCTGCTCTGAGGTGCTCTGTGTCAGCTCTGAGCGACAGGTGAGCTGGGGGTGCTCTTCAATGAGGGCTATGTGCACGGTTCCTGTGTGCCCAGCCCTGCCACGGTACCTGCAAGGGTAGCTCTGTATCCTGGGAGGGGCCTGACCATGAGAGCCCCGTGGGCTGGGTTGGGGGTGGGGTACCTGCCCAGGAGAGCTCCATATCCTGGGATTGGCCTGACCACGAGAGCCCCATGGGTTGCTGGGGACCTGGTAAAGGATGTCAGGACAGTCAGTGAAGCCACCGAGGATATACCTCCAGTTGCTCCTGATCCCTACACCCTGCTGGTCATTCTACCAACCACCAGGACATGGTATTCTGTATTAGTCTTCAATGATGCCTTCTTTTGTATTCCATTAGTCCCAGAGTCACAAGAAATTTTGGCTTGTGAGTGGCAGGACTCAACATACAACTAAAACAATACTTCCGGGCCGTCTTGCCCCAAGGGTTCAAAAATTCCCACACCATCTTTGGGGAAAGCTTAGCTAACGACCGAAAAGTTCTACCTCTGGAAAAGGAAACCCTCCTTCAATATGCAGACGACATTCTGATCGCCAGCCCTACTAAGGAGGCCTCTGAACTACCAAGCCAATAAAGGATAGAAGTTGTCCAAGAAAAAGCTCAAATATCACAGACTGCAGTGACCTGCCTGGGCTTCATTCTCACACAAGGTCAGAGAAGCCCATCCCAGGAAAGGGAAGAAACCATTTGCAGCCTTACGCCTTTCTAAAACTAGAAGACAGCTTAGGGGTTCCTGGGGAGGCCAGGGTTTGCTGCTTCTGGATCCCTAACTACAGTCTACTAGCTGGGCCTCTATATGAAACACTGAAAGGAAAAGATGATGATCCTTTTGAACAGAATCCAGAAGTGGCCTTTCAAGAATGGAAAGAGCAGTCAATTCAGACCCTTGCCCTGGAACACCCTAATTGAGCTAAACCCTTTGACCTTTCCATTCCCGGTGAAAGGTGAATCGCCATTGGAGAATTAGTGCAAAAACTGGGACCACTTGAAATGGAACAACGCAAGAATGCCATCCAGGTAGGATAAACTACAGTCACCAAGGGGCTTGGCCCACTGCCACATCTGGCCAAGATACTGGCGGTATCTAAAAACCTGGAAATCAGCAGCCCAAAAGGCCACCTCCCTCCTAAGGGAAAAGGACCCCACGTGGTGATCCTAATCACCAACCATGCCCTGAAGTTGCAGGGTTCGCTCCGTGGGCACACCGACCTCGAGTGAGGAGGCCCTCCAACTCCAACATCCAGAGAGATAACCGGGGGCAACAGGGCACCATGACGACTCGTGTGAACATCACTTGACCTGGAGTTTCTCTCATAAAACAACAATAGTGTGTCCCGAAGGAGTAGACTACTGCTTGCAGGACTTCCTGCACCCGGAGGGGAGCTAATAATCTTGGCGGGGGAACCGTATATCACACCGTCACCATAGAAAAGCCTACAGACACCGTGATGATGGTGGCCAATAAGACCGGCTGGACTCCTGTTTACTTCAAAAGGCTGTTGACTCAGTGGCCATCATGGTCCTTGATCACCACTGACCCTGGACTGTCTGG
>NW_028138668.1:0-70340 GCF_964270905.1 Leucopleurus acutus | reverse complement strand
CCCATAATCGTAAGCCGTACGCTCAAACTAACCCATGCCCTCACACGTACGCTGCCCCTAAAGCGTTGTCGTACCCTCACCTGGACCCTCAACCATCCCCTTCTCCTAACCCTAACCCTAGACCGAAACCTAAGCCTGACCCTTCCCCGAAGCCTGACCCAACACGTCCCCTAATCCTAACCCGTACGCTAACGCTAATCCGCTCCCTCACACGTATGCTAAACCTAAAGAGTTGTCGTACCCTCACCTGGACCCTAAACCGTCACCATCCCCTAAACCTAACCCTAGCCCGAACCCTAACCCTAACGATTCCCCGAAGCCTGACACTCACCTGTCCCCTAATCCTAATCCGTACGCTAACACTAACACGCGCCCTCACACGTACGCTCCATCTAAAGCGTTGTCGTACCCTCACCTGGACCCTAAACCGTCCCCGTCCCCTAACCCTAACCCTAGGCCGAACCCTAACCTTAACCCTTCCCCGAATCCTGACCCTCACCCGTCCCCTAATCCTAACCCGTACGCTAACACTAACCCGCGCTCTCACACGTACGCTCCCCCTAAAGCGTTCTCGTAACCTCACATGAACCCTAAACCGTCCCGGTCCCCTAACCTTAACCCTAGCCTGATCCCTAACCCTAACCCTTCCCCGAAGCCTGACCCTCACCCGTCCCCTAATCCTAACCTGTACGCTAACACTGACATGCGCCCTCACAAGTACGCTACCCCTAAAGCGTTGCCATACCCTAACCTGGACCCTCAACCGTCCCAGTCCCCGTCCCCTAACCCTAGCCCGAACCCTAACCCTAACAGTTCCCCGAATCCTGACCCTCACCCGTCCCCTAAACCTAACCCGTACGCTAACACTAACCCGCGCCCTCACACGTATGCTCCCCCTAAAGCGTTGTTGTACCCTCACCTGGACCCTAAACCGTCCCCGTCCCCTAACCCTAACCTTAGCCCGAACCCTAACCCTAACCCTTCCCCGAAGCCTGACCCTCACCCGTACCCTAATCCTATCACGTACGCTAACACTAACCCACGCCCTCACACGTACGCTCCCCCTAAAGCGTTGTCGTACCCTCAACTGGACCCTAAACCGTTCCCGTCCCCTAGCCCTAACCCTAGCCCGAACCCTAAATCTTAAACTTCCGCGAAGCCTGACCCTCACCGTCCCCTAATCCAAACCCGTACGCAAACGCTAACCCACACCCTCACACGTACGCTCCCCCTAAAGCGTTGTCGTACCCTCAACTGTACCCTAAACCGTCCCCATCCCCTAAACCTAACCCTAGCCTGTCCCTAACCCTAACACTTCCCCGAAGCCTGACCCTCACCAGTCCCCTAATCCTAACCCGTACGCTGACACTAACACGCGCCCTCACACGTATGCTCCCCCTAAAGCTTTGTCGTACCCTCACGTGGACCCTAAACCGTCCCCGTCCCCTAACCCTAACCCTAGCCCAAACCCTAACCCTAACCCTTCCCCGAAGCCTGACCCTCACCCGTCCCCTAATCCTAACCTGTACGCTAACGCTAACCCGTGCCCTCACACGTACGCTCCCCCTAAAGCGATGTCGTACACTCATCTGGACCCTAAACCGTCCCGGTCCCCTAAACCTAAACCTAGCCCGATCCCTAACCCTAACCCTTCCCCGAAGCCTGACCCTCACCCGTCCCCTAATCCTCACAAGTACGCTAACACTGACCCGCGCTCTCACAACTACGCTACCCCTAAAGCGTTGTCATACCCTCACCTGGACCCTCAACCTTCCCCGTCCCCTAACCCTAACCCTAAGCCGAACCCTAACCCTAACCCTTCCACGAAGCCTGACCCTCACCCGTCCCCTAATCCTAACCCGTACGCTAACACTCACCCACGCCCTCACACGTACGCTCCCCCTAAAGCGTTGTCGTACCCTCACCTGGACCCTAAACCGTCCCCGTCCCCTAACCCTAACCCTAGACTGAACCCTAACCCTAAACCTTCCCTGAATCCTGACCCTCACCCGTCCCCTAATCCTAACCCGTACGCTCACACTAACCCGCGCCCTCACACTTACGTTTCCCCTAAAGCGTTGTCGTACCCTCACCTGGACCCTAAACCGTCCCCGTCCCCTAACCCAACCCTAGCCCGAACCCTAACACTAACCCTTCCCCGAAGCCTGACCCTCACCCGTACCCTAATCCTATCACATACGCTAACACTAACCCAGGCCCTCACACCTACGCTCCCCCTAAAGCGTTGTCGTACCCTCACCTGGACCCTAACCCGTTCGCGTCCCCAACCCTAACCCTAGCCCGAACCCTAACCCTTACCCTTCCCCGAAGCCTGACCCTCACCCGTCCCCTAATCCTAACGCGTACGCAAACGCTAACCCATGCCCTCACACATACGCTCCCCCTAAAGCGTTTTCATACCTTCACCTGGACCCTAAACCGTCCCCGACCCCTAAGCCTAACCCTAGACCGAACCCTAACCCTAAACCTTCCCCGAAACCTGATCCTCACCCGTCCCCTAATCCTAACCCGTACGCTAACGCTAACCCGCGCCCTCACACGTACGCTCCCCCTAAAGCATTGTCGTACCCTCACCTGGACCCTAAACCGTCCCCGTCCCCTAACCCTAACCCTACCCCGAACCCTAACCCTAACCCTTCCCAGAAACCTGACCCTCACCCGTCCCCTAATCCTAACCCGTACGCTAACACTAACCCGCACCCTCACACGTACGCTCCCCCTAAAGCGTGGTTGTACCCTCACCTGGACCCTAAACCTTCCCCGTCCCCTAAACCTAAACCTAGCCCGAACCCTAACCCTAACCCTACCCCGAAGCCTGACCTTCACCCGTCCACTAATCCTAACACGTACACTCACGCTAACCCACGCGCTCACACGTACGCTCCCCCGAAAACGTTGTCATACATTCACCTGGACCCTAAACCGTCCCTGTCCCCTAACCCTAACCCTAGACCAAACCCTAACCCTAACTATTCCCCGAAGCCTGACCCCTACCCGTCCCCTAATCCTAACCCGTACGCTAAAGCTAACTTACGCCCTCACACGTACGCTCCCCCTAAAGCGTTGTCGTACCCTCACCTGGACACTAAACAGTCCCCGTCCCCTAACTCTAACCCTAGCCCGAACCCTAACCCTAACGATTCCCCGAAGCCTGACACTCACCCGTCACCAAATCCTAATCCGTATGCTAACACTAACACGCGCCCTCACACGTACGCTCCATCAAAAGCGTTGTCGTACCCTCACCTCGACCCTAAACCGTCCCGTTCCCCTAACCCTAACCCTAGCCCGAACCCTAACCCTAACCCTTCCCCGAAGCCTGACCCTCACCCGTACCCTAATCCTATCACGTACACTAAAACTAACCCAGGCCCTCACACCTACGCTCCCCCTAAAGCGTTGTCGTACCCTCACCTGGACCCTAACCCGTTCGCGTCCCCTAACCCTAACCCTAGCCCGAACCCTAACACTTACCCTTCCCCGAAGCCTGACCCTCACCCGTCCCCTAATCCTAACCCGTACGCAAACGCTAACCCATGCCCTCACACATACGCTCCCCCTAAAGCGTTGTCGTACCTTCACCTGGACCCTAAACCGTCCCCGACGCCTAAGCCTAACCCTAGACCGAACCCTAACCCTAAACCTTCCCCGAAACCTGACCCTCAACCGTCCCCTAATCCTAACCCGTACGCTAACGCTAACCCGCGCCCTCACACGTATGCTCCCCCTAAAGCGTTGTCGTACCCTCACCTGGACCCTAAACCGTCCCCGTCCCCTAACCCTAACCCTACCCCGCACCCTAACCCTAACCCTACCCCGAAGCCTGACCCTCACCCGTCCCCTAATCCTAACCTATACGCTAACACTGACATGCGCCCTCACAAGTAGGCTACCCCTAAAGCGTTGTCATACCCTAACCTGGACCCTCAAACGTCCCAGTCCCCATCCCCTAACCCTAGCCCAAAACCTAACCCTAACCCTTCCCCGAAGCCTGACCCTCACCCGTCCCCTAATCCTAACCCGTACGCTCACACTAACCTGCGCCCTCACACGTACGCTCCCCCTAAATCGTTGTCGTACCTTCACCTGGACCCTAAACCGTCCCGGGCCCCTAACCCTAATCCTACCCCGAACCCTAACCCTAACACTTCCCCGAATCCTGACTCTCACCCGTACCATAATCCTATCACGTACACTAACACTAACCCACGCCCTCACACGTACGCTCCCCCTAAAGCGTTCTCGTACCCTCACGTGGACCCTAAACCGTCCCCGTCCCCTAACCCTAACCCTAGCCCGAACCCTAACCCTAACAATTCCCCGAAGCCTGAACCTCACCCATGCCCTAATTCTAACCCGTACGCTAACGCTAACCCGCGCCCTCACATGTACGCTCCCCCTAAAGCGTTCTCGTACCCTCACCTGGACCCTAAACCGTCCCCGTCCCCTAACCCTAACCCTAGCCCGAACCCTAACACTAACCCTTCCCCGAAGCCTGACCCTCACCCGTCCCCTAATCCTAACCCGCACGCGAACGCTAACCCACGCCCTCACACGTACGCTCCCCCTAAAGCATTGTCGTACCCTCACCTGGACCCTAAACCGTCCCTGTCCCCTGACCCTAAACCTCGCCCGATCCCTAACACTAACCCTTCCCCGAAGCCTGATCCTCACCCGTCCCCTAATCCTAACAAGTACACTAACAATGACCCGCACTCTCACAACTACACTCCCCCTAAAGCGTTGTCATACCCTCACCTGGACCCTCAACCGTCCCCGTCCCTGTCCCCTAACCCTAGCCCGAACCCTAAACCTAACACTTCCCTGAAGCCTGACCCTCACCTGTCCCCTAATCCTAACCCGTACGCTAACACTAACCCGCGCCGTCACAAGTACGCTCCCCCTAAAGCGTTGTCATACCCTCACCTGGACTCTCAACCGTCCCCGTCCCCTAAGCCTATCCCTAGCCCGAACCCTAACCCTAACCCTTCCACGAAGCCTGACCCTCACCCGTCCCCTAATCCTAACTCGTACGCTAAGACTCACCCGCGCCCTCACACGTACGCTCCCCCTAAAGTGTTGTCGTACCCTCACCTGGACCCTAAACCGTCCCCGTCCCCTAACCCTAACCCTAGACTGAACCCTAACCCTAAATCTTTCCTGAAGCCTGACCCTCACCCGTCCCCTAATCCTAACTCGTACGCTAAGACTCACCCGCGCCCTCACACGTACGCTCCCCCTAAACCACTGTCGTACCCTGACGTGGACCCTAAACCGTCCCCGTCCCCTAAACTTAAACCTAGCCTGAACCCTATCCCTAACCCTTTCCCGAAGCCTTCCCCTCACCCGTCCCCTAATCCTAGCCCGTACGCTCACACTAACCCGCGCCCTCTCACGTACGCTCCCCCGAAACCGTTGTCGTACCCTCACCTGGACCCTAAACCGTCCCCGTCCCCTAACCCTAACCCTAGCCCGAACCCTAACCCTAACACTTCCCCGAAGCCTTCCCCTCACCCGTCCCATAATCGTAAGCCGTACGCTCAAACTAACCTACGCCCTCACACGTACGCTGCCCCTAAAGCGTTGTCGTACCCTCACCTGGACCTTCAACCATCCCCTTCTCCTAACCCTAACCCTAGACCGAAACCTAAGCCTGACCCTTCCCCGAAGCCTGACCCAACACGTCCCCTAATCCTAACCCGTACGCTAACGCTAATCCGCTCCCTCACACGTATGCTAAACCTAAAGCGTTGTCGTTCCCTCATCTGGACCCTAAACCGTCACCATCCCCTAAACCTAACCCTAGCCCGAACCCTAACCCTAACGATTCCCCGAAGCCTGACACTCACCTGTCCCCTAATCCTAATCCGTACGCTAACACTAACACGCGCCCTCACACGTACGCTCCATCTAAAGCGTTGTCGTACCCTCACCTGGACCCTAAACCGTCCCCGTCCCCTAACCCTAACCCTAGGCCGAACCCTAACCTTAACCCTTCCCCGAATCCTGACCCTCACCCGTCCCCTAATCCTAACCCGTACGCTAACACTAACCCGCGCTCTCACACGTACGCTCCCCCTAAAGCGTTCTCGTAACCTCACATGAACCCTAAACCGTCCCGGTCCCCTAACCTTAACCCTAGCCTGATCCCTAACCCTAACCCTTCCCCGAAGCCTGACCCTCACCCGTCCCCTAATCCTAACCTGTACGCTAACACTGACATGCGCCCTCACAAGTACGCTACCCCTAAAGCGTTGTCATACCCTAACCTGGACCCTCAACCGTCCCAGTCCCCGTCCCCTAACCCTAGCCCGAACACTAACCCTAACACTTCCCCGAATCCTGACCCTCACCCGTCCCCTAATCCTCACCCGTACGCTAACACTAACCCGCGCCCTCACACGTACACTCCCCCTAAAGCATTGTCGTACCCTCACCTGGACCCTAAACCGTCCCCGTCCCCTAACGCTAACCCTAGCCCGAATCCTAACCCTAACACTTCCCCGAAGCCTGACCCTCCCCCGTCCCCTAATCCTAACCCGTACGCTAACGCTAACCCGCGCCCTCACACGTACGCTAGCCCTAAAGCGTTGTCGTCACCTCACCTGAACCCTAAACCGTCCCCGTCCGATAACCCTAACCCTAGACGGAACCCTAACCCTAACCATTCCCCGAAGCCTGACGCTTACCCATCCCCTAATCCTAACCCGCACGCTAACGCGAACCCGCGCCCTCACACGTAGGTTCCCCCTAAAGCGTTGTCGTAACCTCACCTGAACCCTAAACCATCCCCATCTCCTTTCCGTAACCCTAGCCCAACCCTAACCCTAACCCTTCCGCGAATCCTAACCCAACCCTTCCCCTAATCCTAACCCGTACGCTAACGCTAATCCGCGCCCTCACACGTACGCTACACCTAAAGCGTTGTCGTACCCTCAGCTGTACCCTAAACCGTCCCCGTCCCCTAACCCTAACCCTAGACTGAACCCTAACACTAACCCTTCCCCAAAGCCTGACCCTCACACGTCCTCTAATCCTAACCCGTACGCTAACGCTAACACACACCCTCACATGTACGCTCCCCCTAAAGCATTGTCATACCCTCACCTGGACACTAAACCGTCCCTGTCCCCATCCCCTAACCCCAGCCCGAACCCTAACCCTAACCCTTCCCCGAATCCTGACCATCACCCGTCACCTAATCCTAACCCGTACGCTAACGCTAATCCACTCCCTCACACGTATGCTAAACCTAAAGCGTTGTCGTTCCCTCACCTGGACCCTAAAAAGTCACCATCCCCTAAACCTAACCCTAGCCCGAACCCTAACCCTAACGATTCCCCGAAGCCTGACACTCACCTGTCCCCTAATCCTAATCCGTACGCTAACACTAACATGCACCCTCACACGTACGCTCCATCTAAAGCGTTGTCGTACCCTCACCTGTACCCTAAACCGTCCCCGTCCCCTAACCATAACCCTAGCCCGAACCCTAACCCTAGCACTTTCCCGAAGCCTTCCCCTCACCCGTCCCCTAATCCTAACCCGTACGCTCACACTAACCCGCGCCCTCACACGTACGCTCCCCCTAAACCGTTGTCGTACCCTCACCTGGACCCTAAACCGTCCCTGTCCCCTAACCCTAACCCTAGCCCGAAACCTAACCCTAACACTTCCCCGAAGCCTTCCCCTCACCCGTCCCCGAATCCTAATCCGTACGCTCACACTAACCCATGCCCTCACACGAATGCTCCCCCTACACCGTGGTCGTACCCTCACCTGGACCCTAAACCGTCCCCGTCCCCTAAGCCTAACCATAGCCCAAACCCTAACCCTAACCCTTCCCCGAAGCCTTCCCCTCACCCGTCCCCTAATCCTATCCCGTACGCTCACACTAAACCGCGCCCTCACACGTACGATCCCCCTAAACCGTTGTCGTACCCTCACCTGGACTCTAAACCGTCCCCGTCCCCTAACCCTAACCCTAGCCCGAACCCTAACCCTAACACTTCCCCGAAGCCTTACCCTCACCCTTCCCCTAATCCTAACCCGTACGCTCACACTAACCCACGCCCTCACACGTGCGCTCCCCCTAAACCGTTGTCATACACTCACCTGGACTCTAAACCGTCCCCGTCCCCTAACCCTAATCCTAGCCCTAACCCTAACCCTAACACTTCCCCGAAGCCTGACCCAACACGTCCCCTAATCCTAACCCGTACGCTAACGCTAATCCACTCCCTCACACGTATGCTAAACCTAAAGCGTTGTCGTTCCCTCACCTGGACCCTAAAAAGTCACCATCCCCTAAACCTAACCCTAGCCCGAACCCTAACCCTAACGATTCCCCGAAGCCTGACCCTCACCCGTCCCCTAATCCTAACTCGTACGCTAAGACTCACCCGCGCCCTCACACGTACGCTCCCCCTAAACCACTGTCGTACCCTGACGTGGACCCTAAACCGTCCCCGTCCCCTAAACTTAAACCTAGCCTGAACCCTATCCCTAACCCTTTCCCGAAGCCTTCCCCTCACCCGTCCCCTAATCCTAGCCCGTACGCTCACACTAACCCGCGCCCTCTCACGTACGCTCCCCCGAAACCGTTGTCGTACCCTCACCTGGACCCTAAACCGTCCCCGTCCCCTAACCCTAACCCTAGCCCGAACCCTAACCCTAACACTTCCCCGAAGCCTTCCCCTCACCCGTCCCATAATCGTAAGCCGTACGCTCAAACTAACCTACGCCCTCACACGTACGCTGCCCCTAAAGCGTTGTCGTACCCTCACCTGGACCTTCAACCATCCCCTTCTCCTAACCCTAACCCTAGACCGAAACCTAAGCCTGACCCTTCCCCGAAGCCTGACCCAACACGTCCCCTAATCCTAACCCGTACGCTAACGCTAATCCGCTCCCTCACACGTATGCTAAACCTAAAGCGTTGTCGTTCCCTCATCTGGACCCTAAACCGTCACCATCCCCTAAACCTAACCCTAGCCCGAACCCTAACCCTAACGATTCCCCGAAGCCTGACACTCACCTGTCCCCTAATCCTAATCCGTACGCTAACACTAACACGCGCCCTCACACGTACGCTCCATCTAAAGCGTTGTCGTACCCTCACCTGGACCCTAAACCGTCCCCGTCCCCTAACCCTAACCCTAGGCCGAACCCTAACCTTAACCCTTCCCCGAATCCTGACCCTCACCCGTCCCCTAATCCTAACCCGTACGCTAACACTAACCCGCGCTCTCACACGTACGCTCCCCCTAAAGCGTTCTCGTAACCTCACATGAACCCTAAACCGTCCCGGTCCCCTAACCTTAACCCTAGCCTGATCCCTAACCCTAACCCTTCCCCGAAGCCTGACCCTCACCCGTCCCCTAATCCTAACCTGTACGCTAACACTGACATGCGCCCTCACAAGTACGCTACCCCTAAAGCGTTGTCATACCCTAACCTGGACCCTCAACCGTCCCAGTCCCCGTCCCCTAACCCTAGCCCGAACACTAACCCTAACACTTCCCCGAATCCTGACCCTCACCCGTCCCCTAATCCTCACCCGTACGCTAACACTAACCCGCGCCCTCACACGTACACTCCCCCTAAAGCATTGTCGTACCCTCACCTGGACCCTAAACCGTCCCCGTCCCCTAACGCTAACCCTAGCCCGAATCCTAACCCTAACACTTCCCCGAAGCCTGACCCTCCCCCGTCCCCTAATCCTAACCCGTACGCTAACGCTAACCCGCGCCCTCACACGTACGCTAGCCCTAAAGCGTTGTCGTCACCTCACCTGAACCCTAAACCGTCCCCGTCCGATAACCCTAACCCTAGACGGAACCCTAACCCTAACCATTCCCCGAAGCCTGACGCTTACCCATCCCCTAATCCTAACCCGCACGCTAACGCGAACCCGCGCCCTCACACGTAGGTTCCCCCTAAAGCGTTGTCGTAACCTCACCTGAACCCTAAACCATCCCCATCTCCTTTCCGTAACCCTAGCCCAACCCTAACCCTAACCCTTCCGCGAATCCTAACCCAACCCTTCCCCTAATCCTAACCCGTACGCTAACGCTAATCCGCGCCCTCACACGTACGCTACACCTAAAGCGTTGTCGTACCCTCAGCTGTACCCTAAACCGTCCCCGTCCCCTAACCCTAACCCTAGACTGAACCCTAACACTAACCCTTCCCCAAAGCCTGACCCTCACACGTCCTCTAATCCTAACCCGTACGCTAACGCTAACACACACCCTCACATGTACGCTCCCCCTAAAGCATTGTCATACCCTCACCTGGACACTAAACCGTCCCTGTCCCCATCCCCTAACCCCAGCCCGAACCCTAACCCTAACCCTTCCCCGAATCCTGACCATCACCCGTCACCTAATCCTAACCCGTACGCTAACGCTAATCCACTCCCTCACACGTATGCTAAACCTAAAGCGTTGTCGTTCCCTCACCTGGACCCTAAAAAGTCACCATCCCCTAAACCTAACCCTAGCCCGAACCCTAACCCTAACGATTCCCCGAAGCCTGACACTCACCTGTCCCCTAATCCTAATCCGTACGCTAACACTAACATGCACCCTCACACGTACGCTCCATCTAAAGCGTTGTCGTACCCTCACCTGTACCCTAAACCGTCCCCGTCCCCTAACCATAACCCTAGCCCGAACCCTAACCCTAGCACTTTCCCGAAGCCTTCCCCTCACCCGTCCCCTAATCCTAACCCGTACGCTCACACTAACCCGCGCCCTCACACGTACGCTCCCCCTAAACCGTTGTCGTACCCTCACCTGGACCCTAAACCGTCCCTGTCCCCTAACCCTAACCCTAGCCCGAAACCTAACCCTAACACTTCCCCGAAGCCTTCCCCTCACCCGTCCCCGAATCCTAATCCGTACGCTCACACTAACCCATGCCCTCACACGAATGCTCCCCCTACACCGTGGTCGTACCCTCACCTGGACCCTAAACCGTCCCCGTCCCCTAAGCCTAACCATAGCCCAAACCCTAACCCTAACCCTTCCCCGAAGCCTTCCCCTCACCCGTCCCCTAATCCTATCCCGTACGCTCACACTAAACCGCGCCCTCACACGTACGATCCCCCTAAACCGTTGTCGTACCCTCACCTGGACTCTAAACCGTCCCCGTCCCCTAACCCTAACCCTAGCCCGAACCCTAACCCTAACACTTCCCCGAAGCCTTACCCTCACCCTTCCCCTAATCCTAACCCGTACGCTCACACTAACCCACGCCCTCACACGTGCGCTCCCCCTAAACCGTTGTCATACACTCACCTGGACTCTAAACCGTCCCCGTCCCCTAACCCTAATCCTAGCCCTAACCCTAACCCTAACACTTCCCCGAAGCCTGACCCAACACGTCCCCTAATCCTAACCCGTACGCTAACGCTAATCCACTCCCTCACACGTATGCTAAACCTAAAGCGTTGTCGTTCCCTCACCTGGACCCTAAAAAGTCACCATCCCCTAAACCTAACCCTAGCCCGAACCCTAACCCTAACGATTCCCCGAAGCCTGACACTCACCTGTCCCCTAATCCTAATCCGTACGCTAACACTAACATGCACCCTCACACGTACGCTCCATCTAAAGCGTTGTCGTACACTCACCTGGACCCTAAACCGTCCCCGTCCCCTAACCCTAACCCTAGGCCGAACCCTAACCTTAACCCTTCCCCGAATCCTGACCCTCACCCTTCCCCTAATCCTAAACCGTATGCTAACACTAACCCGCGCTCTCACACTTACGATCCCCCTAAAGCGTTGTTGTAAACTCACATGAACCCTGAACCGTCCCAGTCCCCTAACCTTAACCCTAGCCTGATCCCTAACCCTAACCCTTCCCCGAAGCCTGACCTTCACCCGTCCCCTAATCCTAACCTGTACGCTAACACTGACATGCGCCCTCACAAGTACGCTACCCCTAAAGCGTTGTCATACCCTAACCTGGACCCTCAACCGTCCCAGTCCCCGTCCCCTAACCCTAGCCCAAACACTAACCCTAACACTTCCCCGAATCCTGACCCTCACCCGTCCCCTAATCCTCACCCGTACGCTAACACTAACCCGCGCCCTCACACGTACACTCCCCCTAAAGCGTTGTCGTACCCTCACCTGGACCCTAAACCGTCCCCGTCCCCTAACCCTAACCTTAGCCCGAACCCTAACCCTAACCCTTCCCCGAAGCCTGACCCTCACCCGTACCCTAATCCTATCAGGTACGCTAACACTAACCCACGCCCTCACACGTACGCTCCCCCAAAAGCGTTGTCGTACCCTCACCTGGACCCTAAACCGTTCCCGTCCCCTAGCCCTAACCCTAGCCTGAACCCTAAACCTTAGCCTTCCGCAAAGCCTGACCCTCAACCGTCCCCTAATCCTAACCCGTACGCAAACGCTAACCCACGCCCTCACACGTACGCTCCCCCAAAGCGTTGTCGTACCCTCACCTGTACCCAAACCGTCCCCATCCCCTAACCTTAACCCTAGCCTCTCCCTAACCCTAACACTTCCCCGAAGCCTGACCCTCATCAGTCCCATAATCCTAACCCGTACGCTGACACTAACACGCGCCCTCACACGTATGCTCCCCCTAAAGCTTTGTCGTACCCTCACGTGGACCCTAAACCGTCCTCGCCCCCTAACCCTAACCCTAGCCCAAACCCTAACCCTAAACCTTCCCCGAAGCCTGACCCTCACCCGTGCCCTAATCCTAACCCGTACGCTAACAATAACCCGCGCCCTCACACGTACGCTCCCCCTAAAGTGTTGTCGTACACTCACCTGGACCCTAAATCGTCCCCATCCACTAACCCTAACCCTAGCCCGAACCCTAATGCTAAACCTTCCCCGAGCCTGACCCTCACCCGTCCCCTAATCCTAACCCATACGCTAACACTAACCCGCGCTCTCACTCATACGTTACCATAAAGCGTTGTCGTCCCCTCACCTGGACCCTAAACCGTCCCCGTCCCCTATCACTAACCCTAGCCCGAACCCTAAACCGAACACTTCCCTGAAGCCTGGCCCTCACCCGTCCCCTTATCCTTACTCGTACGCTAACACTAACCGGCGCCCTCACACATACCCTCCCCATAAAGCGTTGTCATACCCTCACCTGGACCCTAAACCGTCCCCGTCCCCTAACCCTAACCCTAGGCCGAACCATAACCCTAGCCCTTCCTCGAAGCCTGACCCTCACCCGTCCCCTAATCCTAACCCGTACGCTAACGCTAACCCGCGCCCGCACATGTACGCTCCCCCTAAAGTGTTCTCGTACCCTCACGTGGACCCTAAACCGTCCCCGTCCCCTAACCCTAACCCTAGCCCGAACCCTAAGCCTAACAATTCCCCGAAGCCTGAACCTCACCCATGCCCTAATCCTAACCCGTACGCTAACGCTAACCCACGCCCTCACATGTACGCTCCCCCTAAAGCGTTCTCGTACCCTCACCTGGACCCTAAACCGTCCCCGTCCCCTAACCCTAACCCTAGCCTGAACCCTAACACTAACCCTTCCCCGAAGCCTGACCCTCACCCGTCCCCTAATCCTAACCCGCACGCGAACGCTAACCCTCGCCCTCACACGTACGCTCCCCCTAAAGCGTTGTCGTACCCTCACCTGAACCCTAAACGGTCCCTGTCCCCTGACCCTAAACCTCGCCCGATCCCTAACACTAACCCTTCCCCGAAGCCTGATCCTCACCCGTCCCCTAATCCTAACAAGTACGCTAACAATGACCCGCACTCTCACAACTACACTCCCCCTAAAGCGTTGTCATACCCTCACCTGGACCCTCAACCGTCCCCGTCCCTGTCCCCTAACCCTAGCCCGAACCCTAAACCTAACACTTCCCTGAAGCCTGACCCTCACCTGTCCCCTAATCCTAACCCGTACGCTAACACTAACCCGCGCCGTCACAAGTACACTCCCCCTAAAGCGTTGTCATACCCTCACCTGGACTCTCAACCGTCCCCGTCCCCTAAGCCTATCCCTAGCCCGAACCCTAACCCTAACCCTTCCACGAAGCCTGACCCTCACCCGTCCCCTAATCCTAACTCGTACGCTAAGACTCACCCGCGCCCTCACACGTACGCTCCCCCTAAAGCGTTGTCGTACCCTCACCTGGACCCTAAACCGTCCCCGTCCCCTAACCCTAACCCTAGACTGAACCCTAACCCTAAACCTTTCCTGAAGCCTGACCCTCACACGTCCCCTAATCTTAACCCGTACACTCACACTAACCCGCACGCTCACACGTACGCTCCCCCTCAAGCGTTGTCGTACCCTCACCTGGACCCTAAACCGTCCCCGTCCCATAACCCTAACCCTAGCCCGAACCCTAACCCTAACCCTTCCCGAAGCCTTCCCCTCACCCGTCCCCTAATCCTAAACCATACGCTCACACTAACCCGCGTCCTCACACGTACGCTCCCCCTAAACCGTTTTCGTACCCTCACCTGGACCCTAAACCGTCCCCGTCCCCTAACCCTAACCCTAGCCCCAACCCTAACCCTAACCCTTCCCCGAATCCTTCCCCTCACCCGTCCCCTAATCCTAACCCGTACGCTCACACTAACCCGTGTCCTCACACGTACGCTCCCCCTAAACCGTTGTCGTACCCTGACGTGGACCCTACACCGTCCCCGTCCCCTAAACTTAAACCTAGCCTGAACCCTAACCCTAACACTTCCCCGAAGACTTCCCCTCACCCATCCCATAATCGTAAGCCGTACGCTCAAACTAACCCATGCCCTCACACGTACGCTGCCCCTAAAGCGTTGTCGTACCCTCACCTGGACCCTCAACCATCCCCTTCTCCTAACCCTAACCCTAGACCGAAACCTAAGCCTGACCCTTCCCCGAAGCCTGACCCAACACGTCCCCTAATCCTAACCCGTACGCTAACGCTAATCCGCTCCCTCACACGTATGCTAAACCTAAAGAGTTGTCGTACCCTCACCTGGACCCTAAACCGTCACCATCCCCTAAACCTAACCCTAGCCCGAACCCTAACCCTAACGATTCCCCGAAGCCTGACACTCACCTGTCCCCTAATCCTAATCCGTACGCTAACACTAACACGCGCCCTCACACGTACGCTCCATCTAAAGCGTTGTCGTACCCTCACCTGGACCCTAAACCGTCCCCGTCCCCTAACCCTAACCCTAGGCCGAACCCTAACCTTAACCCTTCCCCGAATCCTGACCCTCACCCGTCCCCTAATCCTAACCCGTACGCTAACACTAACCCGCGCTCTCACACGTACGCTCCCCCTAAAGCGTTCTCGTAACCTCACATGAACCCTAAACCGTCCCGGTCCCCTAACCTTAACCCTAGCCTGATCCCTAACCCTAACCCTTCCCCGAAGCCTGACCCTCACCCGTCCCCTAATCCTAACCTGTACGCTAACACTGACATGCGCCCTCACAAGTACGCTACCCCTAAAGCGTTGCCATACCCTAACCTGGACCCTCAACCGTCCCAGTCCCCGTCCCCTAACCCTAGCCCGAACCCTAACCCTAACAGTTCCCCGAATCCTGACCCTCACCCGTCCCCTAAACCTAACCCGTACGCTAACACTAACCCGCGCCCTCACACGTATGCTCCCCCTAAAGCGTTGTTGTACCCTCACCTGGACCCTAAACCGTCCCCGTCCCCTAACCCTAACCTTAGCCCGAACCCTAACCCTAACCCTTCCCCGAAGCCTGACCCTCACCCGTACCCTAATCCTATCACGTACGCTAACACTAACCCACGCCCTCACACGTACGCTCCCCCTAAAGCGTTGTCGTACCCTCAACTGGACCCTAAACCGTTCCCGTCCCCTAGCCCTAACCCTAGCCCGAACCCTAAATCTTAAACTTCCGCGAAGCCTGACCCTCACCGTCCCCTAATCCAAACCCGTACGCAAACGCTAACCCACACCCTCACACGTACGCTCCCCCTAAAGCGTTGTCGTACCCTCAACTGTACCCTAAACCGTCCCCATCCCCTAAACCTAACCCTAGCCTGTCCCTAACCCTAACACTTCCCCGAAGCCTGACCCTCACCAGTCCCCTAATCCTAACCCGTACGCTGACACTAACACGCGCCCTCACACGTATGCTCCCCCTAAAGCTTTGTCGTACCCTCACGTGGACCCTAAACCGTCCCCGTCCCCTAACCCTAACCCTAGCCCAAACCCTAACCCTAACCCTTCCCCGAAGCCTGACCCTCACCCGTCCCCTAATCCTAACCTGTACGCTAACGCTAACCCGTGCCCTCACACGTACGCTCCCCCTAAAGCGATGTCGTACACTCATCTGGACCCTAAACCGTCCCGGTCCCCTAAACCTAAACCTAGCCCGATCCCTAACCCTAACCCTTCCCCGAAGCCTGACCCTCACCCGTCCCCTAATCCTCACAAGTACGCTAACACTGACCCGCGCTCTCACAACTACGCTACCCCTAAAGCGTTGTCATACCCTCACCTGGACCCTCAACCTTCCCCGTCCCCTAACCCTAACCCTAAGCCGAACCCTAACCCTAACCCTTCCACGAAGCCTGACCCTCACCCGTCCCCTAATCCTAACCCGTACGCTAACACTCACCCACGCCCTCACACGTACGCTCCCCCTAAAGCGTTGTCGTACCCTCACCTGGACCCTAAACCGTCCCCGTCCCCTAACCCTAACCCTAGACTGAACCCTAACCCTAAACCTTCCCTGAATCCTGACCCTCACCCGTCCCCTAATCCTAACCCGTACGCTCACACTAACCCGCGCCCTCACACTTACGTTTCCCCTAAAGCGTTGTCGTACCCTCACCTGGACCCTAAACCGTCCCCGTCCCCTAACCCAACCCTAGCCCGAACCCTAACACTAACCCTTCCCCGAAGCCTGACCCTCACCCGTACCCTAATCCTATCACATACGCTAACACTAACCCATGCCCTCACACCTACGCTCCCCCTAAAGCGTTGTCGTACCCTCACCTGGACCCTAACCCGTTCGCGTCCCCAACCCTAACCCTAGCCCGAACCCTAACCCTTACCCTTCCCCGAAGCCTGACCCTCACCCGTCCCCTAATCCTAACGCGTACGCAAACGCTAACCCATGCCCTCACACATACGCTCCCCCTAAAGCGTTTTCATACCTTCACCTGGACCCTAAACCGTCCCCGACCCCTAAGCCTAACCCTAGACCGAACCCTAACCCTAAACCTTCCCCGAAACCTGATCCTCACCCGTCCCCTAATCCTAACCCGTACGCTAACGCTAACCCGCGCCCTCACACGTACGCTCCCCCTAAAGCATTGTCGTACCCTCACCTGGACCCTAAACCGTCCCCGTCCCCTAACCCTAACCCTACCCCGAACCCTAACCCTAACCCTTCCCAGAAACCTGACCCTCACCCGTCCCCTAATCCTAACCCGTACGCTAACACTAACCCGCACCCTCACACGTACGCTCCCCCTAAAGCGTGGTTGTACCCTCACCTGGACCCTAAACCTTCCCCGTCCCCTAAACCTAAACCTAGCCCGAACCCTAACCCTAACCCTACCCCGAAGCCTGACCTTCACCCGTCCACTAATCCTAACACGTACACTCACGCTAACCCACGCGCTCACACGTACGCTCCCCCGAAAACGTTGTCATACATTCACCTGGACCCTAAACCGTCCCTGTCCCCTAACCCTAACCCTAGCCCAAACCCTAACCCTAACTATTCCCCGAAGCCTGACCCCTACCCGTCCCCTAATCCTAACCCGTACGCTAAAGCTAACTTACGCCCTCACACGTACGCTCCCCCTAAAGCGTTGTCGTACCCTCACCTGGACACTAAACAGTCCCCGTCCCCTAACTCTAACCCTAGCCCGAACCCTAACCCTAACGATTCCCCGAAGCCTGACACTCACCCGTCACCAAATCCTAATCCGTATGCTAACACTAACACGCGCCCTCACACGTACGCTCCATCAAAAGCGTTGTCGTACCCTCACCTCGACCCTAAACCGTCCCGTTCCCCTAACCCTAACCCTAGCCCGAACCCTAACCCTAACCCTTCCCCGAAGCCTGACACTCACCCGTACCCTAATCCTATCACGTACACTAAAACTAACCCAGGCCCTCACACCTACGCTCCCCCTAAAGCGTTGTCGTACCCTCACCTGGACCCTAACCCGTTCGCGTCCCCTAACCCTAACCCTAGCCCGAACCCTAACACTTACCCTTCCCCGAAGCCTGACCCTCACCCGTCCCCTAATCCTAACCCGTACGCAAACGCTAACCCATGCCCTCACACATACGCTCCCCCTAAAGCGTTGTCGTACCTTCACCTGGACCCTAAACCGTCCCCGACGCCTAAGCCTAACCCTAGACCGAACCCTAACCCTAAACCTTCCCCGAAACCTGACCCTCAACCGTCCCCTAATCCTAACCCGTACGCTAACGCTAACCCGCGCCCTCACACGTATGCTCCCCCTAAAGCGTTGTCGTACCCTCACCTGGACCCTAAACCGTCCCCGTCCCCTAACCCTAACCCTACCCCGCACCCTAACCCTAACCCTACCCCGAAGCCTGACCCTCACCCGTCCCCTAATCCTAACCTATACGCTAACACTGACATGCGCCCTCACAAGTAGGCTACCCCTAAAGCGTTGTCATACCCTAACCTGGACCCTCAAACGTCCCAGTCCCCATCCCCTAACCCTAGCCCAAAACCTAACCCTAACCCTTCCCCGAAGCCTGACCCTCACCCGTCCCCTAATCCTAACCCGTACGCTCACACTAACCTGCGCCCTCACACGTACGCTCCCCCTAAATCGTTGTCGTACCTTCACCTGGACCCTAAACCGTCCCGGGCCCCTAACCCTAATCCTACCCCGAACCCTAACCCTAACACTTCCCCGAATCCTGACTCTCACCCGTACCATAATCCTATCACGTACACTAACACTAACCCACGCCCTCACACGTACGCTCCCCCTAAAGCGTTCTCGTACCCTCACGTGGACCCTAAACCGTCCCCGTCCCCTAACCCTAACCCTAGCCCGAACCCTAACCCTAACAATTCCCCGAAGCCTGAACCTCACCCATGCCCTAATTCTAACCCGTACGCTAACGCTAACCCGCGCCCTCACATGTACGCTCCCCCTAAAGCGTTCTCGTACCCTCACCTGGACCCTAAACCGTCCCCGTCCCCTAACCCTAACCCTAGCCCGAACCCTAACACTAACCCTTCCCCGAAGCCTGACCCTCACCCGTCCCCTAATCCTAACCCGCACGCGAACGCTAACCCACGCCCTCACACGTACGCTCCCCCTAAAGCATTGTCGTACCCTCACCTGGACCCTAAACCGTCCCTGTCCCCTGACCCTAAACCTCGCCCGATCCCTAACACTAACCCTTCCCCGAAGCCTGATCCTCACCCGTCCCCTAATCCTAACAAGTACACTAACAATGACCCGCACTCTCACAACTACACTCCCCCTAAAGCGTTGTCATACCCTCACCTGGACCCTCAACCGTCCCCGTCCCTGTCCCCTAACCCTAGCCCGAACCCTAAACCTAACACTTCCCTGAAGCCTGACCCTCACCTGTCCCCTAATCCTAACCCGTACGCTAACACTAACCCGCGCCGTCACAAGTACGCTCCCCCTAAAGCGTTGTCATACCCTCACCTGGACTCTCAACCGTCCCCGTCCCCTAAGCCTATCCCTAGCCCGAACCCTAACCCTAACCCTTCCACGAAGCCTGACCCTCACCCGTCCCCTAATCCTAACTCGTACGCTAAGACTCACCCGCGCCCTCACACGTACGCTCCCCCTAAAGTGTTGTCGTACCCTCACCTGGACCCTAAACCGTCCCCGTCCCCTAACCCTAACCCTAGACTGAACCCTAACCCTAAATCTTTCCTGAAGCCTGACCCTCACCCGTCCCCTAATCCTAACTCGTACGCTAAGACTCACCCGCGCCCTCACACGTACGCTCCCCCTAAACCACTGTCGTACCCTGACGTGGACCCTAAACCGTCCCCGTCCCCTAAACTTAAACCTAGCCTGAACCCTATCCCTAACCCTTTCCCGAAGCCTTCCCCTCACCCGTCCCCTAATCCTAGCCCGTACGCTCACACTAACCCGCGCCCTCTCACGTACGCTCCCCCGAAACCGTTGTCGTACCCTCACCTGGACCCTAAACCGTCCCCGTCCCCTAACCCTAACCCTAGCCCGAACCCTAACCCTAACACTTCCCCGAAGCCTTCCCCTCACCCGTCCCATAATCGTAAGCCGTACGCTCAAACTAACCTACGCCCTCACACGTACGCTGCCCCTAAAGCGTTGTCGTACCCTCACCTGGACCTTCAACCATCCCCTTCTCCTAACCCTAACCCTAGACCGAAACCTAAGCCTGACCCTTCCCCGAAGCCTGACCCAACACGTCCCCTAATCCTAACCCGTACGCTAACGCTAATCCGCTCCCTCACACGTATGCTAAACCTAAAGCGTTGTCGTTCCCTCATCTGGACCCTAAACCGTCACCATCCCCTAAACCTAACCCTAGCCCGAACCCTAACCCTAACGATTCCCCGAAGCCTGACACTCACCTGTCCCCTAATCCTAATCCGTACGCTAACACTAACACGCGCCCTCACACGTACGCTCCATCTAAAGCGTTGTCGTACCCTCACCTGGACCCTAAACCGTCCCCGTCCCCTAACCCTAACCCTAGGCCGAACCCTAACCTTAACCCTTCCCCGAATCCTGACCCTCACCCGTCCCCTAATCCTAACCCGTACGCTAACACTAACCCGCGCTCTCACACGTACGCTCCCCCTAAAGCGTTCTCGTAACCTCACATGAACCCTAAACCGTCCCGGTCCCCTAACCTTAACCCTAGCCTGATCCCTAACCCTAACCCTTCCCCGAAGCCTGACCCTCACCCGTCCCCTAATCCTAACCTGTACGCTAACACTGACATGCGCCCTCACAAGTACGCTACCCCTAAAGCGTTGTCATACCCTAACCTGGACCCTCAACCGTCCCAGTCCCCGTCCCCTAACCCTAGCCCGAACACTAACCCTAACACTTCCCCGAATCCTGACCCTCACCCGTCCCCTAATCCTCACCCGTACGCTAACACTAACCCGCGCCCTCACACGTACACTCCCCCTAAAGCATTGTCGTACCCTCACCTGGACCCTAAACCGTCCCCGTCCCCTAACGCTAACCCTAGCCCGAATCCTAACCCTAACACTTCCCCGAAGCCTGACCCTCCCCCGTCCCCTAATCCTAACCCGTACGCTAACGCTAACCCGCGCCCTCACACGTACGCTAGCCCTAAAGCGTTGTCGTCACCTCACCTGAACCCTAAACCGTCCCCGTCCGATAACCCTAACCCTAGACGGAACCCTAACCCTAACCATTCCCCGAAGCCTGACGCTTACCCATCCCCTAATCCTAACCCGCACGCTAACGCGAACCCGCGCCCTCACACGTAGGTTCCCCCTAAAGCGTTGTCGTAACCTCACCTGAACCCTAAACCATCCCCATCTCCTTTCCGTAACCCTAGCCCAACCCTAACCCTAACCCTTCCGCGAATCCTAACCCAACCCTTCCCCTAATCCTAACCCGTACGCTAACGCTAATCCGCGCCCTCACACGTACGCTACACCTAAAGCGTTGTCGTACCCTCAGCTGTACCCTAAACCGTCCCCGTCCCCTAACCCTAACCCTAGACTGAACCCTAACACTAACCCTTCCCCAAAGCCTGACCCTCACACGTCCTCTAATCCTAACCCGTACGCTAACGCTAACACACACCCTCACATGTACGCTCCCCCTAAAGCATTGTCATACCCTCACCTGGACACTAAACCGTCCCTGTCCCCATCCCCTAACCCCAGCCCGAACCCTAACCCTAACCCTTCCCCGAATCCTGACCATCACCCGTCACCTAATCCTAACCCGTACGCTAACGCTAATCCACTCCCTCACACGTATGCTAAACCTAAAGCGTTGTCGTTCCCTCACCTGGACCCTAAAAAGTCACCATCCCCTAAACCTAACCCTAGCCCGAACCCTAACCCTAACGATTCCCCGAAGCCTGACACTCACCTGTCCCCTAATCCTAATCCGTACGCTAACACTAACATGCACCCTCACACGTACGCTCCATCTAAAGCGTTGTCGTACCCTCACCTGTACCCTAAACCGTCCCCGTCCCCTAACCATAACCCTAGCCCGAACCCTAACCCTAGCACTTTCCCGAAGCCTTCCCCTCACCCGTCCCCTAATCCTAACCCGTACGCTCACACTAACCCGCGCCCTCACACGTACGCTCCCCCTAAACCGTTGTCGTACCCTCACCTGGACCCTAAACCGTCCCTGTCCCCTAACCCTAACCCTAGCCCGAAACCTAACCCTAACACTTCCCCGAAGCCTTCCCCTCACCCGTCCCCGAATCCTAATCCGTACGCTCACACTAACCCATGCCCTCACACGAATGCTCCCCCTACACCGTGGTCGTACCCTCACCTGGACCCTAAACCGTCCCCATCCCCTAAGCCTAACCATAGCCCAAACCCTAACCCTAACCCTTCCCCGAAGCCTTCCCCTCACCCATCCCCTAATCCTAAACCGTACGCTCACACTAACCCGTGCCCTCACATGTACGCTCCACCTAAACCGTTTTCGTACCCTTACCTTGACCCTAAACCGTCCCCATCCCCTAACCCTAACCCTAGCACGAACCCTAACCCTAACTCTTCCCCGAAGCCTTCCCCTCACCCGTCCCCTAATCCTAACCCGTACGCTCACACTAACCCGCTCCCTCACACTTACGCTCCCCCTAAACCGTTGTCGTACACTCACCTGGACCCTAAACCGTGCCCGTCCCCTAACCCTAACCCTAGCCCGAACCCTAACCCTAAACCTTCCCCGAAGCCTTCCCCTCACCCGTCCCCTATTCCTAACCCTTACGCTCACACTAACCCGCGCCCTCACACGTACGCTCCCCCTAAACCGTTGTCGTACCTTCACCTGGACCCTAAACCGTCCCCGTCCCCTAACCCTAACCCTAGCCCGAACCCTAACCCTAACCCTTCCCCGAAGCCTTCCCCTCACCCGTCCCCTAATCCTAACCCGTACGCTCACACTAACCCGCGCCCTAACATGTACGCTCCCCCTAAACCGTTGTCGTACCCTCACTTGGACCCTAAACTGTCCCCGTCCCCTAACCCTAACCCTAGCCCGAACCCTAACCCTAACCCTTCCCCGAAGCCTTTCCTCTCAACCGTCCCCTAATCCTAAACCGTACGCTGACACTTACCCACGCGCTCACACATACGCTCCCCCTCAAACGTTGTCGTACCCTCACCTGGACCCTAAACCGTCCCCGTCCCCTAACCCTAACCCTAGCCCGAACCCTAACCCTAACACTTCCCCGAAGCCTTCCCCTCACATGTCCACTAATCCTAACCCGTACGCTCACACTAACCCGCGCCCTCACACGTACGCACCCCCTAAACCGTTGTCGTACCCTCACCTGGACCCTAAACCGTCCCAGTACCCTAACCAAACCCTAGCCTGAACCCTAACCCTAACCCTTCCCCGAAGCCTTCCCCTCACCCGTCCCCTAATCCTAACTCATACGCTCACACTAACCCGCGCCCTCACACGTACGGTCCCCCTAAACCGTTGTCATACCCTCACCTGGACCTTAAACCATCCCCGTCCCCTAACCCTTACCCTAGCCTGAACCCTAACCCTAACATTTCCCCGAAGCCTTCCCCTCACCCGTCCCCTAAGCCTAACCCGTACGCTCACACTAACCCGCGCCCTCACACGTACACTCCGCCTAAACCGTTGTCGTACCATCACCTGAACCCTAAACCTTCCCCATCCCCTAACCCTAACCCTAGCTCAAACCCTAACCCTACCCTTTCCCCGAAGTCTTCCACTCACACATCCCCTAATCCTAACCGGTACGCTCACACTAACCCACGCCCTCACACGTACGTACCCCCTAAAACGTTCTCGTACCGTCACCTGGACCCTAAACCGTCCCAGTACCCTAACACTAACCCTAGCCCGAACCCTAACCCTAACACTTCCGCGAAGCCTTGCCCTCACCCGTCCCCTAATCCTAACCAGTACGCTCACACTAATCATCCCGCTCACACGTACGCCGCCCCTAAACCGTTGTCATACCCTCACCTGGACCCTAAACTGTCCCCATCCCCTAACCCTAACACTAGCTCGAACCATAACCCTAACCCGTCCCCGAAGTCTTCCCCTCACACATCCCCTAATCCTAACCCGTACGCTCACACTTACCCATGCCCTCACACGTACGCTCCCCCTAAACCGTGGTCGTACCCTCACCTGGACACTAAACCGTCCCCGTCCCCTAACCCTAACCCTAGCCCGAACTCTAACCCTAACCCTTCCCCGAAGCCTTCCCCTCACCCGTCCCTTAATCCTAACCCGTAAGCTTACACTAACCCGCGCCCTCACACGTACGCTCCCCCTAAAGCGTTGTCGAACCCTCACCTTGACCCTAAACCGTCCTCGTCCCCTAACCCTAACCCAAGCCCGAACCCTAACCCTAAACCTTCCCCGAAGCCTTCCCCTCACACGTTCCCTAATCCTAACCCGTACGCTCACACTAACCTGGGCCGTCACACGTACGCTCCCCCTAAACTGTTGTCTTACCCTCACCTGGACCCTAAACGGTCCCCGTCCCCTAACCCAAACCCTATCCCGAACCCTAACCCTAAACCTTCCCAGAAGCCTTCCCCTCACCCGTCCCCTAATCCTAACCCGTACTCTCACACTAACCCACGTCTTCACACGTACATTCCCCCCAAAACCGTTGTCGTACCCTCACCTGTCCCTAAATCGTCCCCGTCCCCTAATCCGAACCCTAGCCCGAACCCTAACCCTAACCCGTCCCCGAAGCCTTCCACTCACCCATCCCCTAATCCTAACCCGTACGCTCACACTAACCCGTGCCCTCACAGGTACGCTCCACCTAAACCGTTTTCGTACCCTCACCTTGACCCTAAACCGTCCCCATCCCCTAACCCTAATCCTAGCCCGAACCCTAACACTAACCCTTCCCCGAAGCCTTCCCCTCACCCGTCCCCTAATCCTAACCCGTACGCTCACACTAACCCGCGCCCTCACACTTACGCTCCCCCTAAACCGTTGTTGTACACTCACCTGGACCCTAAACCGTCCCCGTCCCCTAACCCTAACCCTAGCCCGAACCCTAACCCTAAACCTTCCCCGAAGCCTTCCCCTCACCCGTCCCCTAATCCTAACCCGTACGCTCACAGTAACCCGTGCCCTCACACGTACGCTACCCCTAAACCGTTGTCGTACCCTCACCTGGACCCTAAATCGTCCCCGTCCCCTAAACCTAACCCTAGCCCGAACCCTAACCCCAACACTTCCCCGAAGCCTTCCCCTCACCCGTCCCCTAATCCTAATCCGTACGCTCACATTAACCCGCGCCCTAACACGTACGCTCCCCCTATACCGTTGTCGTACCCTCACCTGGACCCTAAACTGTCCCTGTCCCCTAACCCTAACCCTAGCCCGAACCCTAAACCTAACCCTTCCCCGAAGCCTTCCCCTCACCCGTCCCCTAATCCTAACCCGTACGCTCAAACTAAACAGCCCGCTCACACGTACGCTGCCCCTAAACCGTTGTGGTACCCTCACCTAGACCCTAAACCGTCCCCGTCCCCTAACCCTAACCCTAGCCCGAACACTAAACATAAACCTTCCCCGAAGCCTTCCACTCACCCGTCCCCAAATCCTAACCGTACGCTCACACTAACCCACGCCCTCACACGTACGCTCCCCCTAAACCGTTGTCATACCCTCACCTGGACCCTAAACCGTCCCCGTCCCCTAACCCTAACCCTAGCCCGAACCCTACCCTAACCCTTCCCCAAAACCTTCCCCTCACCCGTCCCCTAATCCTAACCCGTACGCTCACACTAACCCGCGCCGTCACACGTACGCTACCCCTAAACCGTTGTCGTACCCTCACTGGACCCTAAACCGTCGCCGTCCCCTAACACTAAAACTAGCCCGAACCCTAACCCTAACACTTTCCCGAAGCCTTCCCCTCCCCCGTCCTCTAATCCTAACCCGTATGCTCACACTAACCCACGCCCTCACACGTATGCTCCCCCTAAACCGTTGTCGTACCCTCACCTGGAACCTAAACCGTCTCCGTCCCCTAACCCTAACCCTAGCCCGAAACCTAAACCTAACCCTTCCCCGAAGCCTTCCCCTCACCCGTCCCCTAATCCTATCCCGTACGCTCACACTAACCCGTGCCCTCACACGTACGCTACCCCTAAACCGTTGTCGTACCCTCACCTGGTCCCTAAACCGTCCCCGTCCCCTAACCCTAACCCTAGCCCGAACCCTAACCCTAACCCTTCCCCGAAGCCTTCCCCTCACCTGTCCCCTAATCCTAGCCCGTACGGTCACACTAACGCGCGCCCTCACACGTACGCTCCCCCTAAACCGTTGTCGTACCCTCACCTGGAACCTAAACCTTCCCCTTCCCTAACCCTAACCCTAGCCCCAACCCTAACCCTAACACTTCCCCGAAGCCTTCCCCTCACCCGTCCCCTAATCCTAACCCGTACGCTCACATTAACCTGCGCCCTCAAACGTACGCTCCCCCTAAACCGTCCTCGTACCCTCAACTGGACCCTAAACCGTCCCCGTCCCCTAACCCTAACCCTAGACCGAACCCTAAACCTAACCCTTCCTCGAAGCCTACCCCTCACCCTTCCCCTAATCCTAATCCGTACGCCCACACTAACCCGTGCCCTCACACGTACGCTCCCCCTAAACCGCTGTCGTACCCTCAGCTGGACCCTAAACCGTCCCCGTCCCCTAACCCTAACCCTAGCCCGAACCCTAACCCTAACCCTTCCCCAAAGCCTTCCCCTCACCCGTCCCCTAATCCTAACCCGTACGCTCACACTAACCCACGCCCTCACACGTACGCTACCCCTAAACCGTTGTTGTACCCTCACTGGACCCTAAACCGACACCGACCCCTAACCTTAACCCTAGCCCGAACCCTAACCCTAACACTTTCCCGAAGCCTTCCCTTCACCCGTCCCCAAATCCTAACCCGTACGCTCACACTAACCCGCGCCCTCACACGTACGCTCCCCCTAAACCGTTGTCATACCCTCACCTTTACCCTAAACCGTCTCCGTCCCCTAACCCTAACCCTAGCCCGAAAACTAAACCTTACACTTCCCTGAAGCCTTCCCCTCACCCGTCCCCTAATCCTATCCCGTACGCTGAAACTAACCCGCGCCCTCACACGTACGCTCCCCATAAACCGTTGTCGTACCCTCAACTGGACCCTAAACCGTCCCCGTCCCTTAACCATAACCCTAGCCCGAACCCTAACCCTAACCCTTCCCCGAAGCCTTCCCCTCACGCGTCCCCAAATCCTAACCCGTACGCGCACAGTAACCCACACCCTCACACGTAGGATCCCCCTAAACCGTTGTCGTACCCTCACCTGGACCCTAAACCGTCCCCATCCCCTAACCCTAACCCTAGCCCGAACCCTAACCCTAACACTTACCCGAAGCCTTCCCCTCACCCGTCCCCTAATCCTAACCCGTAAGGTCACACTAACCCGCGCCCTCACACGTACGCTCCCCCTAAACCGTTGTCGTACCCTCACCTGGACCCTAAACCGTCCCCGTCCCCTAACCCTAACCCTAGCCCGAACCCTAACCCTAACTCTTCCCCGAAGCCTTCCCCTCACCCGTCCCCTAATCCTAACCCGTACGCTCACACTAACCTGCGCCCTCACACGTACCCTCACCCTAAACCGTTATCGTACCCTCACATGGAACCTAAACCGTCCCCGTCCACTAACCCTAACCCTAGCCCGAACCCTAGACCTAACCCTTCCCTGAAGCCTTCCCCTCACCCGTCCCCTAATCCTAACCCGTAAGCTCACACTAACCTGCGCCCTCACACGTACGCTCGCCCTAAACCGTTGTCGTACCCTCACCTCGTCCCTAAACCGTCCCGATCCCCTAACCCTAACCCTAGCCCGAACCCTAACCCTAAACCTTCCCCGAAGCCTTCCCCTCACCCGTCCCCTAATCCTAACCCGTACGCTCACACTAACCCGCGCCTTCACACGTACTCTCCCCCTAAACCATTGTCGTACACTCACGTGGACCCTAAACCGTCCCCGTCCCCTAACCCTAACCCTAACCAGAACCCCAAACCTAACCCTTCCCCGAAGCCTTCCCCTCACCCGTCCCCTAATCCTAACCCGTACGCTCACACTAACCCGTGCCCTCACACATACGCTCTCCCTAAACCGTTGTCGTACCCCCACCTGGACCCTAAACCGTCCCCGTCCCGTAAACGTAACCGTAGCCCGAACCCTAACCCTAAACCTTCCCCAAAGCCTTCCCCTCACCCGTCCCCGAATCATAACCTGTACGCTCACACTAACCCGCGCCCTCACACGTACGCTCCCCCTAAACCGTTGTCGTACCCTCACCTGGACCCTAAACGGTCCCCGTCCCCTAACGCAAACCCTATCCCGAACCCTAACCCTAAACCTTCCCAGAAGCCTTCCCCTCACCCGTCCCTTAATCCTAACCCGTACGCTCACACTAACCCACGTCTTCACACGTACACTCCCCCTATAACCGTTGTCGTACCCTCACCTGGACCCTAAATCATCCCCGTCCCCTAATCCGAACCCTAGCCCGAACCCTCACCCTAACCCTTCCCCGAAGCCTTCCCCTCACCCGTTCCCTAATCCGAACCCGTACGCTCACACTAACCCACGCCCTCACACGTACGCTCCCCCTAAACTGTGGTCGTACCCTCACCTGGACACTAAACTGTCCCCGTCCCCTAACCCTAACCCTAGCCCGAACTCTAACCCTAACCCTTCCCCGAAGCCTTCCCCTCACCCGTCCCTTAATCCTAACCCGTAAGCTTACACTAAACCGCGCCCTCACACGTACGCTCCCCCTAAAGCGTTGTCGAACCCTCACCTTGACCCTAAACCGTCCTCGTCCCCTAACCCTAACCCAAGCCCGAACCCTAACCCTAAACATTCCCCGAAGCCTTCCCCTCACACGTTCCCTAATCCTAAACCGTACGCTCACACTAACCTGCGCCGTCACACGTACGCTCCCCCTAAACCGTTGTCTTACCCTCACCTGGACCCTAAACGGTCCCCGTCCCCTAACCCAAACCCTATCCCGAACCCTAACCCTAAACCTTCCCAGAAGCCTTCCCCTCACCCGTCCCCTAATCCTAACCCGTACGCTCACACTAACTCACGTCTTCACACGTACATTCCCCCCAAAACCGTTGTCGTACCCTCACCTGTCCCTAAATCGTCCCCGTCCCCTAATCCGAACCCTAGCCCGAACCCTCACCCTAACCCTTCCCCGAAGCCTTCCCCTCACCCGTCCCCTAATCCGAACCCGTACGCTCACACTAACCCGGGCCCTCACACGTACGCTCCCCCTAAACCGTTGTCGTACCCTTACCTGGACCCTAAACCGTCCCCATCCCCTAACCCTAACCCTAGCCCGAACCATAACCCTCACCCTTCCCAGAAGCCTTCCCCTCACCCATCCCCGAATCCTAAACCGTTCGCTCACACTATCCAGCCCGCTCACACGTACGCTGCCCCTAAAGCGTTGTCGTACCCACACCTGGACCCTAAACCGTCCCCATCCCCTAACCCTAACCCTAGCCCGAACCCTAACCCTAACCCTTCCCAGAAGCCTTCCCCTCAACGTCCCCTAATCCTAACCTGTACGCTCACACTAACCCGCGCCCTCACACTTACGCTCCCCCTAAACCGTTGTCGTACACTCACCTGGACCCTAAACCGTCCCCGTCCCCTAACACTAAACCTAGCCCGAACCCTAACCCTAAACCTTCCCCGAAGCCTTCCCCTCACCTGTCCCCTAATCCTAAACAGTACGCTCACACTAACCCGCGCCCTCACACGTACGCTCCCCCTAAACCGTTGTCGTACCCTCACCTGGACCCTAAACCGTCCCCGTCCCCTAACCCTAACCCTAGCCCGAACCCTAACCCTAACTCTTCCCCGAAGACATCCCGTCACCCGTACCCTAATCCTAACCCGTACGCTCACACTAACACGCGCCCTCACACGTACGCTTCCCCTAAACCATTGTCGTGCCCTCACCTGGACCCTAAACCGTCCCCATCCCCTAACCCTAACCCTAGCCCGAACCCTAAACCTAACCCTTCCCCGAAGCCTTCCCCTCACACTTCCCCTAATCCTAACCCGTACGCTCACACTAACCCGCGCTCTCACACGTACGCTCCCCCTAAACCGTTGTCGTACCCTCACCTGGACCCTAAACCGTCCCCGTCCCCTAACCCTAACCCTAGCCCGAACCCTAACCCTAAACCTTCCCCGAAGCCTTCCCTTCACCCGTCCCCTAATCCTAACCCGTACGCTCACACTATCCAGTCCGCTCACACGTACGCTGCCCCTAAACCGTTGTCGTACCCACACCTGGACCCTAAACAGTCCCCATCCCCTAACCCTAAACCTAGCCCGAACCCTAACCCTAACCCGTCCCCGAAGCTTTCCACTCACCCATCCCCTAATCCTAACCCGTACGCTCACACTAACCCATGCCCTCACAGGTACGCTCCACCTAAACCGTTTTCGTACCCTCACCTTGACCCTAAACCGTCCCCATCCCCTAACCCTAATCCTAGCCCGAACCCTAACACTAACCCTTCCCCGAAGCCTTCCCCTCACCCGTCCCCTAATCCTAACCCGTACGCTCACACTAACCCGCGCCCTCACACTTACGCTCCCCCTAAACCGTTGTTGTACACTCACCTGGACCCTAAACCGTCCCCGTCCCCTAACCCTAACCCTAGCCCGAACCCTAACCCTAAACCTTCCCCGAAGCCTTCCCCTCACCCGTCCCCTAATCCTAACCCGTACGCTCACAGTAACCCGTGCCCTCACACGTACGCTACCCCTAAACCGTTGTCGTACCCTCACCTGGACCCTAAATCGTCCCCGTCCCCTAAACCTAACCCTAGCCCGAACCCTAACCCCAACACTTCCCCGAAGCCTTCCCCTCACCCGTCCCCTAATCCTAATCCGTACGCTCACATTAACCCGCGCCCTAACACGTACGCTCCCCCTATACCGTTGTCGTACCCTCACCTGGACCCTAAACTGTCCCTGTCCCCTAACCCTAACCCTAGCCCGAACCCTAAACCTAACCCTTCCCCGAAGCCTTCCCCTCACCCGTCCCCTAATCCTAACCCGTACGCTCAAACTAAACAGCCCGCTCACACGTACGCTGCCCCTAAACCGTTGTGGTACCCTCACCTAGACCCTAAACCGTCCCCGTCCCCTAACCCTAACCCTAGCCCGAACACTAAACATAAACCTTCCCCGAAGCCTTCCACTCACCCGTCCCCAAATCCTAACCGTACGCTCACACTAACCCACGCCCTCACACGTACGCTCCCCCTAAACCGTTGTCATACCCTCACCTGGACCCTAAACCGTCCCCGTCCCCTAACCCTAACCCTAGCCCGAACCCTACCCTAACCCTTCCCCAAAACCTTCCCCTCACCCGTCCCCTAATCCTAACCCGTACGCTCACACTAACCCGCGCCATCACACGTACGCTACCCCTAAACCGTTGTCGTACCCTCACTGGACCCTAAACCATCGCCGTACCCTAACACTAAAACTAGCCCGAACCCTAACCCTAACACTTTCCCGAAGCCTTCCCCTCCCCCGTCCTCTAATCCTAACCCGTATGCTCACACTAACCCACGCCCTCACACGTATGCTCCCCCTAAACCGTTGTCGTACCCTCACCTGGAACCTAAACCGTCTCCGTCCCCTAACCCTAACCCTAGCCCGAAACCTAAACCTAACCCTTCCCCGAAGCCTTCCCCTCACCCGTCCCCTAATCCTATCCCGTACGCTCACACTAACCCGCGCCCTCACACGTACGCTACCCCTAAACCGTTGTCGTACCCTCACCTGGTCCCTAAACCGTCCCCGTCCCCTAACCCTAACCCTAGCCCGAACCCTAACCCTAACCCTTCCCCGAAGCCTTCCCCTCACCTGTCCCCTAATCCTAGCCCGTACGGTCACACTAACGCGCGCCCTCACACGTACGGTCCCCCTAAACCGTTGTCGTACCCTCACCTGGAACCTAAACCTTCCCCTTCCCTAACCCTAACCCTAGCCCCAACCCTAACCCTAACACTTCCCCGAAGCCTTCCCCTCACCCGTCCCCTAATCCTAACCCGTACGCTCACATTAACCTGCGCCCTCAAACGTACGCTCCCCCTAAACCGTCCTCGTAGCCTCAACTGGACCCTAAACCGTCCCCGTCCCCTAACCCTAACCCTAGACCGAACCCTAAACCTAACCCTTCCTCGAAGCCTACCCCTCACCCTTCCCCTAATCCTAATCCGTACGCCCACACTAACCCGTGCCCTCACACGTACGCTCCCCCTAAACCGCTGTCGTACCCTCAGCTGGACCCTAAACCGTCCCCGTCCCCTAACCCTAACCCTAGCCCGAACCCTAACCCTAACCCTTCCCCAAACCCTTCCCCTCACCCGTCACCTAATCCTAACCCGTACGCTCACACTAACCCACGCCCTCACACGTACGCTACCCCTAAACCGTTGTTGTACCCTCACTGGACCCTAAACCGACACCGACCCCTAACCTTAACCCTAGCCCGAACCCTAACCCTAACACTTTCCCGAAGCCTTCCCCTCACCCGTCCCCAAATCCTAACCCGTACGCTCACACTAACCCGCGCCCTCACACGTACGCTCCCCCTATACCGTTGTCGTACCCTCACCTTTACCCTAAACCGTCTCCGTCCCCTAACCCTAACCCTAGCCCGAAAACTAAACCTTACACTTCCCTGAAGCCTTCCCCTCACCCGTCCCCTAATCCTATCCCGTACGCTGAAACTAACCCGCGCCCTCACACGTACGCTCCCCCTAAACCGTTGTCGTACCCTCACCTGTTCCCTAAACCGTCCCCGTCCCCTAACCCTTACCCTAGCCTGAACCCTAACCCTAAACCCTCCCCGAAGCCTTCCCCTCACCCGTCCCCTAATCCTAACCCGTACGCTCACACTAACCCTCGCCCTCACACGTACGCTACCCCTAAACCGTTGTCGTACCCTCACTGGACCCTAAACCGTCCCCGTCCCTTAACCATAACCCTAGCCCGAACCCTAACCCTAACCCTTCCCCGAAGCCTTCCCCTCACGCGTCCCCAAATCCTAACCCGTACGCGCACAGTAACCCACACCCTCCCACGTAGGATCCCCCTAAACCGTTGTCGTACCCTCACCTGGACCCTAAACCGTCCCCATCCCCTAACCCTAACCCTAGCCCGAACCCTAACCCTAACACTTACCCGAAGCCTTCCCCTCACCCGTCCCCTAATCCTAACCCGTACGGTCACACTAACCCGTGCCCTCACACGTACGCTCCCCCTAAACCGTTGTCGTACCCTCACCTGGACCCTAAACCGTCCCCGTCCCCTAACCCTAACCCTAGCCCGAACCCTAACCCTAACTCTTCCCCGAAGCCTTCCCCTCACCCGTCCCCTAATCCTAACCCGTAAGCTCACACTAACCTGCGCCCTCACACGTACGCTCGCCCTAAACCGTTGTCGTACCCTCACCTGGTCCCTAAACCGTCCCGATCCCCTAACCCTAACCCTAGCCCGAACCCTAACCCTAAACCTTCCCCGAAGCCTTCCCCTCACCCGTCCCCTAATCCTAACCCGTACGCTCACACTAACCCGCGCCCTCACACGTACTCTCCCCCTAAACCATTGTCGTACACTCACGTGGACCCTAAACCGTCCCCGTCCCCTAACCCTAACCCTAACCAGAACCGCAAACCTAAACCTTCCCCGAAGCCTTCCCCTCACCCGTCCCCTAATCCTAACCCGTACGCTCACACTAACCCGCGCCCTCACACGTACGCTCCCCCTAAACCGTTGTCGTACCGTCACCTGGACCCTAAACGGTCCCCGTCCCCTAACGCAAACCCTATCCCGAACCCTAACCCTAAACCTTCCCAGAAGCCTTCCCCTCACCCGTCCCCTAATCCTAACCCGTACGCTCACACTAACCCACGTCTTCACACGTACACTCCCCCTATAACCGTTGTCGTACCCTCACCTGGACCCTAAATCATCCCCGTCCCCCAATCCGAACCCTAGCCCGAACCCTCACCCTAACCCTTCCCCGAAGCCTTCCCCTCACCCGTTCCCTAATCCGAACCCGTACGCTCACACTAACCCACGCCCTCACACGTACGCTCCCCCTAAACTGTTGTCGTACCCTTACCTGGACCCTAAACCGTCCCCATCCCCTAACCCTATCCCTAGCCCGAACCATAACCCTAACCCTTCCCAGAAGCCTTCCCCTCACCCATCCCCGAATCCTAACCCGTTCGCTCACACTATCCAGCCCGCTCACACGTACGCTGCCCCTAAAGCGTTGTCGTACCCACACCTGGACCCTAAACCGTCCTCATCCCCTAACCCTAAACCTAGCCCGAACCCTAACCCTAACCCGTCCCCGAAGCCTTCCCCTCACCCATCCCCTAATCCTAACCCGTACGCTGACACTAACCCGTGCCCTCACAGGTACGCTCCACCTAAACCGTTTTCGTACCCTCACCTTGACCCTAAACCGTCCCCATCCCCTAACCCTAGCCCGATCCCTAACCATAACCCTTCCCCGAAGCCTTCCCCTCACCCGTCCCCTAATCCTAACCCGTACGCTCACACTAACCCGCGCCCTCACACTTACGCTCCTCCTAAACCGTTGTTGTACACTCACCTGGACCCTAAACCGTCCCCGTCACCTAACCCTAACCCTAGCCCGAACCCTAACCCTAAACCTTCCCCGAAGCCTTCCCCTCACCCGTCCCCTAATCCTAACCCGTACGCTCACAGTAACCCGTGCCCTCACACGTACGCTCCCCCTAAACCGTTGTCGTACCCTCACCTGGACCCTAAATCGTCCCCGACCCCTAACCCTAACCCTAGCCCGAACCCTAACCCTAACACTTCCCCGAAGCCTTCCCCTCACCCGTCCCCTAGTCCTAACCCGTACGCTCACACTAACCCGCGCCCTAACACGTACGCTCCCCCTATACCGTTGTCGTACCCTCACCTGGACCCTAAACTGTCCCCGTCCCCTAACCCTAACCCTAGCCCGAACCCTAACCCTAACCCTTCCCCGAAGCCTTCCCCTCACCCGTCCCCTAATCCTAACCCGTACGCTCACACTAACCCACGCCCTCACACGTACGCTCCCCCTAAACCGTTGTCGTACCCTCACCTGGACCCTAAACCGTCCCCGTCCCCTAACCCTAACCCTAGCCCGAACCCTAACCCTAACTCTTCCCCGAAGCCTTCCCCTCACCCGTCCCCTAATCCTAACCCGTACGCTCACACTAACCCGCGCCCTCACACGTACTCTCCCCCTAAACCATTGTCGTACACTCACGTGGACCCTAAACCGTCCCCGTCCCCTAACCCTAACCATAACCAGAACCCCAAACCTAAACCTTCCCCGAAGCCTTCCCCTCACCCGTCCCCTAATCCTAACCCGTACGCTCACACTAACCCGTGCCCTCACACATACGCTCTCCCTAAACCGTTGTCGTACCCCCACCTGGACCCTAAACCGTCCCCGTCCCCTAAACGTAACCGTAGCCCGAACCCTAACCCTAAACCTTCCCCAAAGCCTTCCCCTCACCCGTCCCCGAATCATAACCTGTACGCTCACACTAACCCGCGCCCTCACACGTACGCTCCCCCTAAACCGTTGTCGTACCCTCACCTGGACCCTAAACGGTCCCCGTCCCCTAACGCAAACCCTATCCCGAACCCTAACCCTAAACCTTCCCAGAAGCCTTCCCCTCACCCGTCCCCTAATCCAAACCCGTACGCTCACACTAACCCACGTCTTCACACGTACACTCCCCCTATAACCGTTGTCGTACCCTCACCTGGACCCTAAATCATCCCCGTCCCCTAATCCGAACCCTAGCCCGAACCCTCACCCTAACCCTTCCCCGAAGCCTTCCCCTCACCCGTTCCCTAATCCGAACCCGTACGCTCACACTAACCCACGCCCTCACACGTACGCTCCCCCTAAACTGTTGTCGTACCCTTACCTGGACCCTAAACCGTCCCCATCCCCTAACCCTATCCCTAGCCCGAACCATAACCCTAACCCTTCCCAGAAGCCTTCCCCTCACCCATCCCCGAATCCTAACCCGTTCGCTCACACTATCCAGCCCGCTCACACGTACGCTGCCCCTAAAGCGTTGTCGTACCCACACCTGGACCCTAAACCGTCCTCATCCCCTAACCCTAAACCTAGCCCGAACCCTAACCCTAACCCGTCCCCGAAGCCTTCCCCTCACCCATCCCCTAATCCTAACCCGTACGCTCACACTAACCCGTGCCCTCACAGGTACGCTCCACCTAAACCGTTTTCGTACCCTCACCTTGACCCTAAACCGTCCCCATCCCCTAACCCTAACCCTAGCCCGAACCCTAACAATAACCCTTCCCCGAAGCCTTCCCCTCACCCGTCCCCTAATCCTAACCCGTACGCTCACACTAACCCGCGCCCTCACACTTACGCTCCTCCTAAACCGTTGTTGTACACTGACCTGGACCCTAAACCGTCCCCGTCACCTAACCCTAACCCTAGCCCGAACCCTAACCCTAAACCTTCCCCGAAGCCTTCCCCTCACCCGTCCCCTAATCCTAACCCGTACGCTCACAGTAACCCGTGCCCTCACACGTACGCTCCCCCTAAACCGTTGTCGTACCCTCACCTGGACCCTAAATCGTCCCCGACCCCTAACCCTAACCCTAGCCCGAACCCTAACCCTAACACTTCCCCGAAGCCTTCCCCTCACCCGTCCCCTAATCCTAACCCGTACGCTCACACTAACCCGCGCCCTAACACGTACGCTCCCCCTATACCGTTGTCGTACCCTCACCTGGACCCTAAACTGTCCCCGTCCCCTAACCCTAACCCTAGCCCGAACCCTAAACCTAACCCTTCCCCGAAGCCTTCCCCTCACCCGTCCCCTAATCCTAACCCTTACGCTCACACTAACCCACGCCCTCACACGTACGCTCCCCCTAAACCGTTGTCGTACCCTCACCTGGACCCTAAACCGTCCCCGTCCCCTAACCCTAACCCTAGCCCGAACCCTAACCCTAACTCTTCCCCGAAGCCTTCCCCTCACCCGTCCCCTAATCCTAACCCGTACGCTCACACTAACCCGCGCCCTCACACGTACGCTCACCCTAAACCGTTATCGTATACTCACCTGGAACCTAAACCGTCCCCGTCCCCTAACCCTAACCCTAGCCCGAACCCTAACCCTAACCCTTCCCTGAAGCCTTCCCCTCACCCGTCCCCTAATCCTACCCCGTACGCTCACACTAACCCGCGCCCTCACACGTACGCTCGCCCTAAACCGTTGTCGTACCCTCACCTGGTCCCTAAACCGTCCCCGTTCCCTAACCCTAACCCTAACCCGAACCCCAAACCTAACCCTTCCCCGAAGCCTTCCCCTCACTCGTCCCGTAATCCTAACCCGTACGCTCACACTAACCCGTGCCCTCACACGTACGCTCTCCCTAAACCGTTGTCGTACCCCCACCTGGACCCTAAACCGTCCCCGTCCCCTAAACGTAACCGTAGCCCGAACCCTAACCCTAAACCTTCCCCAAAGCCTTCCCCTCACCCGTCCCCGAATCATAACCCGTACGCTCACACTAACCCGCGCCCTCACACGTATGCTCCCCCTAAACCGTTGTCGTACCTTCACCTGGACCCTAAACCGTCCCCATCCCCTAACCCTAACCCTAGCCCGAAATCTAACCCTAACACTTTCCCGGAGCCTTCCCCTCCCCCGTCCCCTAATCCTAACCCGTATGCTCACACTAACACACGCCCTCACACGTACGCTCCCCCTAAACCGTTGTCGTACCCTCACCTGGAACCTAAACCGTCTCCGTCCCCTAACCCTAACCCTAGCCCGAAACCTAAACCTAACCCTTCCCCGAAGCCTTCCCCTCACCCGTCCCCTAATCCTATCCCGTACGCTCACACTAACCCGCTCCCTCACACGTACGCTCCCCCTAAACCGTTGTCGTAACCTCACCTGGAACCTAAACCTTCCCTTTCCCTAACCCTAACCCTAGCCCCAACCCTAACACTAACCCTTCCCCGAAGCCTTCCCCTCACCCGTCCCCTAATCCTAAACCGTACGCTCACACTAACCTGCGCCCTCAAACGTACGCTCCCCCTAAACCGTTGTCGTACCCTCAACTGTACCCTAATCCGTCCCCGTCCCCTAACCCTAACCCTAGCCCGAACCCTAAACCTAACCCTTTCTCGAAGCCTACCCCTCACCCTTCCCCTAATCCTAATCCGTACGCCCACACTAACCCGTGCCCTCACACGTACGCTCCCCCTAAACCGCTGTCGTACCCTCAACTGTACCCTAAACCGTCCACGTCCCCTAACCCTAACCCTAGCCCGAACCCTAACCTTAACACTTCCCCAAAGCCTTCCCCTCACCCGTCCCCATTCTAACCCGTACGCTCACACTGACCCACGCCCTCACACGTACGCTACCCCTAAACCATTGTCGTACCCTCACTGGACCCTAAACCGACCCCGTCCCCTAACCTTAACCCTAGCCCGAACCCTAACCCTAACACTTTCCCGAAGCCTTCCCCTCACCCGTCCCCAAATCCTAACCCGTACGCTCACACTAACCCGCGCCCTCACACGTACGCTTCCCCTAAACCGTTGTGGTACCCTCACCTGGAACCTAAACCGTCTCCGTCCCCGAACCCTAACCCTAGCCCGAAACCTAAACCTAACCCTTCCCTGAAGCCTTCCCCTCACCCGTCCCCTAATCCTATCCCGTACGCTCAAACTAACCCGCGCCCTCACACATAAGCTCCCCCTAAACCGTTGTCATACCCTCACCTGGTCCCTAAACCATCCCCGTCCCCTAACCCTAACCCTAGCCTGAACCCTAACCCTAAACCCTCCCCGAAGCCTTCCCCTCACCCGTCCCCTAATCCTAACCCGTACGCTCACACTATCCCGCGCCCTCACACGTACACTCCCCCTAAACCGTTGTCGTACCCTCACCTGGAACCTAAACCGTCTCCGTCCCCTAACCCTAACCCTAGCCCGAAACCTAAACCTAACCCTTCCCCGAAGCCTTCCCCTCACCCGTCCCCTAATCCTATCCCGTACGCTCACACTAACTCGCGCCCTCACACGTACGCTCCCCCTAAACCGTTGTCGTACCCTCACCTGGTCCCTAAACCATCCCCGTCCCCTAACCCTAACCCAGGCCCGAACCCTAACCCTAAACCTTCCCCGAAGCCTTCCCCTCACCCGTCCCCTAATCCTAACCCGTACGATCACACTAACCCGCGCCCTCACACGTACCCTCCCCCTAAACCATTGTCGTACACTCACCTGGACCCTAAACCGTCCCCGTGCCCTAACCCTAATCCTAGCCCGAACCTTAACCCTAACCCTTCCCCGAAGCCTTCCCCACACCAGTCCCCTAATCCTAATCCGTACGCTCACACTAACCGGTGCCCTCACACGTACGCTCCCCTAAACCGTTGTCGTACCCCCACCTGCACCCTAAACCGTCCCCGTCCCCTTAACCTAACCCTAGCCCGAACCCTAACCCGAACCCTTCCCCGAAGCCTTCCCCTCACCCATCCCCTAATCCTAACCCGTAAGCTCACACTAACCCGCGCCCTCACACGTACGCTCCCCCTAAACCGTTGTCGTACCCTCACCTGGACCCTAAACCGTCCCTGTCCCCTAACCCTAACCCTAGCCCGAACCCTAACCCTAAACCTTCCCCGAAGCCTTCCCCTCACCCGTCCCCTAATCCTAACCCGTACGCTCACACTAACCCGCGCCCTCACACGTACACTCCCCCTAAACCGTTGTCGTACACTCACCTGGACGCTAAACCGTCCCCGTCCCCTAACCCTAACCCTAGCCCGAACACTAACCCTAACTCTTCCCCGAAGTCTACCCCTCAGCCGTCCCCTAATCCTAATCCGTACGCTCACACTAACCCGTGCCCTCACACGTACGCTCCCCCTAAACCGTTGTCGTTCCCTCACCGGGACCCTAAACCGTCCCCGTCCCCTAACCCTAACCCTAGTCCGAACCCTAACCCTAACACTTCCGCGAAGCCTTCCCCTCACCCATGCCCTATTCCTAACCCGACGCTCACACTAACCCACGCCCTCACACGTACGCTCCCCCTAAACCGTTGTCGTACCCTCACCTGGACCCTAAACCGTCCCCGTCCCCTAAACCTAACCCTAGCCCGAAGCCTAAACCTAAACCTTCACCGAAGCCTTGCCCTCACCCGTCCCATAATCGTAGCCCGTACGCTTACACTAACCTTTGCCCTCACACGTACGCTCCCCCTAAACCGTTCTCGTACCCTCACCTGGACCCTAAACCATCCCCGTCCCCTAACCCTAACCTCAGCCCGAACCCTAAACCTAACGCTTCCCCGAAGCCTTCCCTTCACCCGTCCCCTAATCCTAACCCGTACGCTCACACTAACCCACGCCATCACACGTACGGTCCCGCTAAACCGTTGTCATACACTCACCTGGACACTAAACCGTCCCCTTCCCCTAACCCTAACCCTAGCCCAAACCCTAACCCTAACACTTCCCTGAAGCCTTCCCCTCACACGTCCCCTAATCCTAACCCGTACGCTCACTCTAACCCGCGCCCTCACACATACCCTCCCCCTAAAGCGTTGTCATACCCTCACCTTGACCCTAAACCGTCCCCGTCACCTAACCCTAACCCTAGCCAGAACCCTAACCCTAACCCTTCCCCGAAGCCTTCCCCTCACCCGTCCCCTAATCCTTACCCTTACGCTCACACTAAACCACGCCCTCACACGTACGCTCCCCCTAAAGCGTTGTCGTACCCTCACCTGGACCCTAAACCGTCCCCGTCCCCGTCCCCTAACCCTAGCCCGAAAGATAAACCTAAACCTTCCCTGAAGCCTTCCCCTCACCCGTCCCCTAATCCTAACCCGTACACTCACACTAACCCGCGCCCTCACACGTACCCTCCCCCTAAAACGTTGTCCTACCCTCACCTGGACCCTAAACCGTCCCCGTCCCCTAACCCTAAACCTAGCCCGAACCCTAACCCTAACCCTTACCCGAAGCCTTTCCCTCACCCGTCCCCTAATCCTAACCCATATGCTCACACTAACCCACGCCCTCACATGTACGCTCCCCCTAAAGAATTGTCGTACCCTCACCTGGACCCTAAACCGTCCCCGTCTCTTAACCCTATCCTTAGCCCGAACCATTACCCTAACCCTTCCCCGAAGCCTTCCCCTCACCCGTCCCCTAAATCTAACCCGTACGCTCACACTAACCCACGCCCTCACACGTACACTCCCCCTAAACCGTTGTCGTACCCTCACCTTGACCCTAAACCGTCCCCGTCCCCTAACCCTAACCCTACCCCGAACCCTAACTGTAACCCTTCCCCGAAACCTTCACCTCACCCGTCCCATAACCCTAATCCGTACGCTTACACTAACCCGCGCCCTCACACGTATGCTCCCCCTAAACCATTGTCGTACCCTCACCTGGACCCTAAATCCTCCCCGTTCCCTAACCCTAACCCTAGCCGAAACCCTAAACCTAACCCTTCCCCGAAGCCTTCCCCTCACCCGTCCCCTAATCCTAACCCGTACGCTGACACTAACCCGCGCCCTCACATGTACGCTCCCCTCAACCATTGTCGTACCCTCACCTGGACCCTATACCGTCCCCGTCCCCTAACCCTAACCCTAGCCCGAACCCTAACCCTAACACTTCCCCGAAGCCTTCGCCTCACCCGTCCCCTAATCCTTACCCGTACGCTCACACTAACCAGTGCCCTCACACGTACGCTCCCCCTAAAGTGTTGTCGTACCCTCACCTGGACCCTAAACCGTCCCCGTCCCCGTCCCCTAACCCTAGCCCGAAAGATAACCCTAAACCTTCCCCAAAGCCTTCCCCTCACCCGTCCCCTAATCCTAACCCGTACGCTCACACTGACCTGCGCCCTCACACTTACGCTCCCCCTAAAGCGTTGTTGTACCCTCACCTGGACCCTAAACCGTCCCCGTCCCCTAACCCTAACCCTAGCCCGAAACCTAACCCTTCCCCGAAGCCTTCCACTCACCCGTCCCCTAATCCTAACCCGTACGCTCACACTAACCCGCGCCCTCACATGTACGCTCCCCCTAAACCGTTGTCGTACCCTCACCTGGACCCTAAACCGTCCCCGTCCCCTAACCCTAACCCTAGCCGGAACCCTAAACCTAACACTTCCCCGAAGCCTTCCCCTCACCCGTCCCCTAATCCTAACCCGTACGCTCACACTAACCCGCGCCCTCACACGTACGCTCCCCCTAAACCGTTGTCGTACCCTCAGCTGGACCTTAAAACGTCCCCATCCCCGTCACCTAACCCTAGCCCGGACCCTAACCCTAACCCTTCCCCGAAGCCTTCCCTTCACCCGTCCCCTAATCCTAACCCGTACGCTCACATTAACCAGCGCCCTCACACATACGCTCCCCCTATACCGTTGTCGTACCCTCACCTGGACCCTAAACCGTCCCTGTCCCCTAACCCTAACCCTAGCCCGAACCCTAACACTTCCCTGAAGCCTTCCCCTCATCCGTCCCCTAATACTAACCGATACGCTCACACTAAGCCTCACGCTCACACGTATGCTCCCCCTAAACCGTTGTTGTAACCTCACCTGGACCGTTAACCGTCCCCATCCCCTAACCCTAATCCTAGCCCGAACCCTAACCCTCACCCTTCCCCGAAGCCTTCCCCTCACCCGTCCCCTAATCCTAACCCTTACGCTCAAACTAACCCATGCCCTCACACGTACGCTCCCCCTAAACCGTTGTCGTACCCTCACCTGGACCCTAAACCATCCCCGTCCCCTAACCCTAACCCTAGCCCGAACACTAACCCTAACAATTTCCCGAAGCCTTCCCCTCACCCGTCCCCTAATCCTAACCCGTACGCTCACACTAACCCACGCCCTCACACATACGCTCCCCCTTAACCGTTGTCGTACCGTCACCTGGACCCTAAACCATCCCCGTCCCCTAACCCTAACCCTAGCCCGAACCCTAACCCTAACACTTCCCCGAAGCCTTCCCCTCACCCGTCCCCTAATCCTAAACCGTTTGCTCACACTAACCCACGCCCTCACATGTACGATCCCCCTAAACCGTTGTCGTACCCTCACCTGGACCCTAAACCGTCCCCGTCCCCTAACCCTAACCCTAGCCCGAACCCTAACCCTAACCCTTCCCCGAAGCCTTCCCCTCACCCGTCCCCGAATCCTAACCTGTACGCTCACAATTACCCGCGCCGTCACACGTACACTCCCCCTAAACCGTTGTCGTACCCTCATCTGGACCCTAAACTGTCCCCGTCCCCTAACCCTAACCCTAGCCCGAACCCTAAACCTAACCCTTCCCCGAAGCCTTCCCCTCACCCTTCCCCTAATCCTAACCCGTACGCTCAAAGTAACCCAGGCCCTCACACTTTCGCTCCCCCAAAAGCGTTGTCGTACCCTCACCTGGACCCTAAACCATCCCCTTCCCCTAACCCTAACCCTAGACCAAAATCTAAGCCTAACACTTCCCCGAAGCCTGACCCAACACGTCCCCTAATCCTAACCCGTACGCTAACGCTAATCAGCGCCCTCACACGTATACTAAACCTAAAGCGTTGTCGTTCCCTCACCTGGACCCTAAACCGTCACCTTCCCCTAAACCTAACCCTAGCCTGAACCCTAACCCTAACGAATCTCCGAAGCCTTCCCCTCACCCGTCCCCTAATCCTAACCCGTACGCTCACACTAACCCGCGCCCTCACACGTACGCTCCCCCTAAAGCGTTGTCGTACCTTCACCTGGACCCTAAACCTTTCCCGTCCCCTAACCCTAACCCTAGCCCGAACCCTAACCCTAACCCTTCCCCGAAGACTGACCCTCACCCGTCCCCTAATCCTAACCCGTACGCAAACGCTAACCCATGCCCTCACACATATGCTCCCCCTAAAGCGTTGTCGTACCTTCACCTGGACCCTAAAGCGTCCCCGACCCCTAAGCCTAACCCTAGCCCGAACTCTAACCCTAAACCTTCCCGGAAGCCTGACCCTCACCCGTCCCCTAATCCTAACCCGTACGCTTACACTAACCCGCGCTCTCACACGTACGTTCCCCGAAAGCGTTGTCGTACCCTCACCTAGACCCTAAACCGTCCCCATCCCCTAACCCTAACCCTAGCCCGAACCCTAAACCGAACCCTTCCCTGAAGCCGGAACCTCACCCGGCACCTAATCCTTACTCCTACGCTAACACTAACCAGCGCCCTCACACGTACGCTCCCCCTAAAGCGTTGTTGTACCCTCACCTGGACCCTAAACCGTCCCCGTCCCCTAACGCTAACCCTAGCCCGAACCCTAACCCTAACACTTCCCCGAAGCCTGACCCTCCCCCGTCCCCTAATCCTAACCCGTACGCTAACGCTAACCCGCGCCCTCACACGTACGCTAGCACTAAAAACGTTGTCGTCACCTCACCTGAACCCTAAACCGTCCCCGTCCGATAACCCTAACCCTAGACGGAACCCTAACCCTAACCATTCCCCGAAGCCTGACCCTTACCCATCCCCTAATCCTAACCCGCACGCTAACGCGAACCCGCGCCCTCACACGTAGGTTCCCCTTAAAGCGTTGTCGTACCCTCACCTGAACCCTAAACCATCCCCATCACCTTTCCGTAACCCTAGCCCAACCCTAACCCTAACCCTTCCGCGAATCCTAACCCAACCCTTCCCCTAATCCTAACCCGTACGCTAACGCTAATCCGCGCCCTCACACGTACGCTACACCTAAAGCGTTGTCGTACCCTCAGCTGTACCCTAAACCGTCCCCGTCCCCTAACCCTAACCCTAGACTGAACCCTAACACTAACCCTTCCCCAAAGCCTGACCCTCACACGTCCTCTAATCCTAACCCGTACGCTAACGCTAACACACACCCTCACATGTACGCTCCCCCTAAAGCATTGTCATACCCTCACCTGGACACTAAACCGTCCCTGTCCCCATCCCCTAACCCCAGCCCGAACCCTAACCCTAACCCTTCCCCGAATCCTGACCCTCACCCGTCACCTAATCCTAACCCGTACGCTAACACTAACCTGCGTTCTCACACGTACGCTCCCGCTAAAGCGTTGTCGTAACCTCACATGAACCCTAAACCGTCCCGGTCCCTTAACCTTAACCCTAGCCAGATCCCTAACACTAACCCTTCCCTGAAGCCTGACCCTCACCCGTCCCCTAATCCTAACCCATACGCTCACACTAACCCGCGCCCTCACACGTACGCTCCCCCTAAACCGTTGTCGTACCCTCACCTGGACCCTAAACCGTCCCCGTCCCCTAACCATAACCCTAGCCCGAACCCTAACCCTAACACTTTCCCGAAGCCTTCCCCTCACCCGTCCCCTAATCCTAACCCGTACGCTCACACTAACCCGCGCCCTCACACGTACGCTCCCCCTAAACCGTTGTCGTACCCTCACCTGGACCCTAAACCGTCCCTGTCCCCTAACCCTAACCCTAGCCCGAAACCTAACCCTAACACTTCCCCGAAGCCTTTCCCTCACCCGTCCCCGAATCCTAATCCGTACGCTCACACTAACCCACACCCTCACACGAATGCTCCCCCTAAACCGTGGTCGTACCCTCACCTGGACCCTAAACCGTCCCCGTCCCCTAACCCTCACCATAGCACGAACCCTAACCCTAACCCTTCCCCGAAGCCTTCCCCTCACCCGTCCCCTAATCCTATCCCGTACGCTCACACTAAACCGCGCCCTCACACGTACGCTCCCCCTAAACCGTTGTCGTACCCTCACCTGGACTCTAAACCGTCCCCGTCCCCTAACCCTAACCCTAGCCCAAACCCTAACCCTAACACTTCCCCGAAGCCTTACCCTCACCCTTCCCCTAATCCTAACCCGTACGCTCACACTAACCCGCGCCCTCACACGTGCGCTCCCCCTAAACCGTTGTCATACACTCACCTGGACCCTAAACCGTCCCCGTCCCCTAACCCTAACCCTAGCCCTAACCCTAACCCTAACACTTCTCCGAAGCCTGACCCAACACGTCCCCTAATCCTAACCCGTACGCTAACGCTAATCCACTCCCTCACACGTATGCTAAACCTAAAGCGTTGTCGTTCCCTCACCTGGACCCTAAAAAGTAACCATCCCCTAAACCTAACCCTAGCCCGAACCCTAACCCTAACGATTCCCCGAAGCCTGACACTCACCTGTCCCCTAATCCTAATCCGTACGCTAACACTAACATGCGCCCTCACACGTACGCTCCATCTAAAGCGTTGTCGTACCCTCACCTGGACCCTAAACCGTCCCCGTCCCCTAACCCTAACCCTAGGCCGAACCCTAACCTTAACCCTTCCCCGAATCCTGACCCTCACCCGTCCCCTAATCCTAACCCGTATGCTAACACTAACCCGCGCTCTCACACTTACGCTCCCCCTAAAGCGTTGTTGTAAACTCACATGAACCCTGAAACGTCCCGGTCCCCTAACCTTAACCCTAGCCTGATCCCTAACCCTAACGCTTCCCCGAAGCCTGACCTTCACCCGTCCCCTAATCCTAACCTGTACGCTAACACTGACATGCGCCCTCACAAGTACGCTACCCCTAAAGCGTTGTCATACCCTAACCTGGACCCTCAACCGTCCCAGTCCCCGTCCCCTAACCCTAGCCCAAACACTAACCCTAACACTTCCCCGAATCCTGACCCTCACCCGTCCCCTAATCCTCACCCGTACGCTAACACTAACCCGCGCCCTCACACGTACACTCCCCCTAAAGCGTTGTCGTACCCTCACCTGGACCCTAAACCGTCCCCGTCCCCTAACCCTAACCTTAGCCCGAACCCTAACCCTAACCCTTCCCCGAAGCCTGACCCTCACCCGTACCCTAATCCTATCAGGTACGCTAACACTAACCCACGCCCTCACACGTACGCTCCCCCTAAATCGTTGTCGTACCCTCACCTGGACTCTAAACCGTCCCCGTCCCCTAACCCTAACCCTAGCCCGAACCCTAACCCTAACACTTCCCCGAAGCCTTACCCTCACCCTTCCCCTAATCCTAACCCGTACGCTCACACTAACCCGCGCCCTCACACGTGCGCTCCCCCTAAACCGTTGTCATACACTCACCTGGACCCTAAACCGTCCCCGTCCCCTAACCCTAACCCTAGCCCGAACCCTAAACCTAACCCTTCCCCGAATCCTTCCCCTCACCCGTCTCCTAATCCTAACCCGTACGCTCACACTAACCTGCGTCCTCACACGTACGCTCCCCCTAAACCGTTGTCGTACCCTCATCTGGACCGTAAACCGTCCCTGTCCCTTAACCCTAACCCTTCCCCGAAGCCTTCCCCTCACCCATCCCCTAATCCTAACCCGTTCGCTCACACTAACCCGCGCCCTCACACGTACGCTCCCTCTAAACCTTTGTCGTACCCTCACCTGGACCCTAAACCGTCCCCGTCCCCTAACCCTAACCCTAGCCCGAACCCTAACCCTAACCCTTCCCCGAAGCCTTCCCCTCACCCGTCCCCTAATACTAACCCATACGCTCACACTAACCCGCGCCCTCACACGTACGCTCCCCATAAACCGTTGTCGTACCCTCTCCTGGACCCTAAACCGTCCCCATCCCCTAACCCTAACCCTAGCCCGAACCCTAATCCTAACACTTCCCTGAAGCCTTCCCCTCACCCGTCCCCTAATCCTAACCTGTACACTCAAACTAACCCACGCCCTCACAGGTACGCTCCCCCTAAACCGTTGTCGTACCCTGATGTGGACCCTAAACCGTCCCCGTCCCCTAAACCTAAACCTAGCCCGAACCCTAACCCTAACCTTTTCCCGAAGCCTTCCCCTCACCCGTCCCCTAATCCTAACCTGTACACTCACACTAACCCGCGCCCTCTCACGTACGCTCCCCCTAAACCATTGTCGTACCCTCACCTGGACCCTAAACCGTCCCCGTCACCTAACCCTAACCCTAGCCCTAACCCTAACCCTAACACTTCCCCGAAGCCTGACCCAATATGTCCCCTAATCCTAACCCGTACGCTAACGCTAATCCACTCCCTCACACGTATGCTAAACCTAAAGCGTTGTCTTTCCCTCACCTGGACCCTAAAAAGTCACCATCCCCTAAACCTAACCCTAGCCCGAACCCTAACCCTAACGATTCCCCGAAGCCTGACACTCACCTGTCCCCTAATCCTAATCCGTACGCTAACACTAACATGCGCCCTCACACGTACGCTCCATCTAAAGCGTTGTCGTACCCTCACCTGGACCCTAAACCGTCCCCGTCCCCTAACCCTAACCCTAGGCCGAACCCTAACCTTAACCCTTCCCCGAATCCTGACCCTCACCCGTCCCCTAATCCTAACCCGTATGCTAACACTAACCCGCGCTCTCACACTTACGCTCCCCCTAAAGCGTTGTCGTAAACTCACATGAACCCTGAACCGTCCCGGTCCCCTAACCTTAACCCTAGCCTGATCCCTAACCCTAACCCTTCCCTGAAGCCTGACCTTCACCCGTCCCCTAATCCTAACATGTACGCTAACACTGACATGCGCCCTCACAAGTACGCTACCCCTAAAGCGTTGTCATACCCTAACCTGGACCCTCAACCGTCCCAGTCCCCGTCCCCTAACCCTAGCCCGAACACTAACCCTAACACTTCCCCGAATCCTGACCCTCACCCGTCCCCTAATCCTCACCCGTACGCTAACACTAACCCGCGCCCTCACACGTACACTCCCCCTAAAGCGTTGTCATACCCTCACCTGGACCCTAAACCGTCCCCGTCCCCTAACCCTAACCTTAGCCCGAACCCTAACCCTAACCCTTCCCCGAAGCCTGACCCTCACCCGTACCCTAATCCTATCACGTACGCTAACACTAACCCACGCCCTCACACATACGCTCCCCCAAAAGCGTTGTCATACCCTCTACTGGACCCTAAACCGTTCCCGTCCCCTAGCCCTAACCCTAGCTTGAACCCTAAACCTTAGCCTTCCGCGAAGCCTGACCCTCAACCGTCCCCTAATCCTAACCCGTACGCAAACGCTAACCCACGCCCTCACACGTACGCTCCCCCTAAAGCGTTGTCGTACCCTCACCTCTACCCAAACCGTCCCCATCCCCTAACCTTAACCCTAGCCTCTCCCTAACCCTAACACTTCCCCGAAGCCTGACCCTCATCAGTCCCATAATCCTAACCCGTACGCTGACACTAACACGCGCCCTCACACGTATGCTCCCCCTAAAGCTTTGTCGTACCCTCACGTGGACCCTAAACCGTCCTCGCCCCCTAACCCTAACCCTAGCCCAAACCCTAACCCTAAACCTTCCCCGAAGCCTGAACCTCACCCGTGCCCTAATCCTAACCCGTACGCTAACAATAACCCGCGCCCTCACACGTACTCTCCCCCTAAAGTGTTGTCGTACACTCACCTGGACCCTAAATCGTCCCCATCCACTAACCCTAACCCTAGCCCGAACCCTAATGCTAAACCTTCCCCGAGCCTGACCCTCACCCGTCCCCTAATCCTAACCCATACGCTAACACTAACCCGCGCTCTCACTCATACGTTACCATAAAGCGTTGTCGTCCCCTCACCTGGACCCTAAACCGTCCCCGACCCCTATCACTAACCCTAGCCCGAACCCTAAACCGAACACTTCCCTGAAGCCTGGCCCTCACCCGTCCCCTTATCCTTACTCGTACGCTAACACTAACCGGCGCCCTCACACATACCCTCCCCATAAAGCGTTGTCATACCCTCACCTGGACCCTAAACCGTCCCCGTCCCCTAACCCTAACCCTAGGCCGAACCATAACCCTAGCCCTTCCTCGAAGCCTGACCCTCACCCGTCCCCTAATCCTAACCCGTACGCTAATGCTAACCCGCGCCCTCACATGTACGCTCCCCCTAAAGCGTTCTCGTACCCTCACGTGGACCCTAAACCGTCCCCGTCCCCTAACCCTAACCCTAGCCCGAACCCTAAGCCTAACAATTCCCCGAAGCCTGAACCTCACCCATGCCCTAATCCTAACCCGTACGCTCACGCTAACCCGCGCCCTCACATATACACTCCCCCTAAAGCGTTCTTGTACCCTCACCTGGACCCTAAACCGTCCCCGTCCCCTAACCCTAACCCTAGCCCGAACCCTAACACTAACCCTTCCCCGAAGCCTGACCCTCACCCGTCCCCTAATCCTAACCCGCACGCGAACGCTAACCCACGCCCTCACACGTACGCTCCCCCTAAAGCGTTGTCGTACCCTCACCTGAACCCTAAACCGTCCCTGTCCCCTGACCCTAAACCTCGCCCGATCCCTAACACTAACCCTTCCCCGAAGCCTGATCCTCACCCGTCCCCTAATCCTAACAAGTACGCTAACAGTGACCCGCACTCTCACAACTACACTCCCCCTAAAGCGTTGTCATACCCTCACCTGGACCCTCAACCGTCCCCGTCCCTGTCCCCTAACCCTAGCCCGAACCCTAAACCTAACACTTCCCTGAAGCCTGACCCTCACCTGTCCCCTAATCCTAACCCGTACGCTAACACTAACCCGCGCCGTCACAAGTACGCTCCCCCTAAAGCGTTGTCATACCCTCACCTGGACTCTCAACCGTCCCCGTCCCCTAAGCCTATCCCTAGCCCGAACCCTAACCCTAACCCTTCCACGAAGCCTGACCCTCACCCGTCCCCTAATCCTAACTCGTACGCTAAGACTCACCCACACCCTCACACGTACGCTCCCCCTAAAGCGTTGTCGTACCCTCACCTGGACCCTAAACCGTCCCCGTCCCCTAACCCTAACCCTAGACTGAACCCTAACCCTAAACCTTTCCTGAAGCCTGACCCTCACACGTCCCCTAATCTTAACCCGTACGCTCACACTAACCCGCACGCTCACACGTACGCTCCCCCTCAAGCGTTGTCGTACCCTCACCTGGACCCTAAACCGTCCCCGTCCCATAACCCTAACCCTAGCCCGAACCCTAACCCTAACCCTTCCCGAAGCCTTCCCCTCACCCGTCCCCTAATCCTAAACCATACGCTCACACTAACCCGCGTCCTCACATGTACGCTCCCCCTAAACCGTTTTCGTACCCTCACCTGGACCCTAAACCGTCCCCGTCCCCTAACCCTAACCCTAGCCCCAACCCTAACACTAACCCTTCCCCGAATCCTTCCCCTCACCCGTCCCCTAATCCTAACCCGTACGCTCACACTAACCCGTGTCCTCACACGTACGCTCCCCCTAAACCGTTGTCGTACCCTGACGTGGACCCTAAACCGTCCCCGTCCCCTAAACTTAAACCTAGCCTGAACCCTAACCCTAACACTTCCCCGAAGACTTCCCCTCACCCATCCCATAATCGTAAGCCGTACGCTCAAACTAACCCACGCCCTCACACGTACGCTGCCCCTAAAGCGTTGTCGTACCCTCACCTGGACCCTCAACCATGCCCTTCTCCTAACCCTAACCCTAGACCGAAACCTAAGCCTGACCCTTCCCCGAAGCCTGACCCAACACGTCCCCTAATCCTAACCGGTACGCTAACGCTAATCCGCTCCCTCACACGTATGCTAAACCTAAAGTGTTGTCGTACCCTCACCTGGACCCTAAACCGTCACCATCCCCTAAACCTAACCCTAGCCCGAACCCTAACCCTAACGATTCCCCGAAGCCTGACACTCACCTGTCCCCTAATCCTAATCCGTACGCTAACACTGACATGCGCCCTCACACGTACGCTCCATTTAAGCGTTGTCGTACCCTCACCTGGACCCTAAACCGTCCCCGTCCCCTAACCCTAACCCTAGGCCGAACCCTAACCTTAACCCTTCCCCGAATTCTGACCCTCACCCGTCCCCTAATCCTAACCCGTACGCTAACACTAACCCGCGCTCTCACACGTACGCTACCCCTAAAGCGTTCTCGTAACCTCACATGAACCCTAAACCGTCCCGGTCCCCTAACCTTAACCCTAGCCTGATCCCAAACCCTAACCCTTCCCCGAAGCCTGACCCTCACCCGTCCCCTAATCCTAACCTGTACGCTAACACTGACATGCGCCCTCACAAGTACGCTACCCCTAAAGCGTTGTCATACCCTAACCTGGACCCTCAACCGTCCCAGTCCCCGTCCCCTAACCCTAGCCCGAACCCTAACCCTAACACTTCCCCGAAACCTGACCCTCACCCGTCCCCTAATCCTAACCCGTACGCTAACACTAACCCGCGCCCTCACACGTACGCTCCCCCTAAAGCGTTGTCGTACCCTCACCTTTACCCTAAACCGTCCCCGTCCCCTAACCGTAACCTTAGCCCGAACCCTAACCCTAACCCTTCCCCGAAGCCTGACCCTCACCCGTACCCTAATCCTATCACGTACGCTAACACTAACCCACGCCCTCACACGTACGCTCCCCCTAAAGCGTTGTCGTACCCTCACCTGGACCCTAAACCGTTCCCGTCCCCTAGCCCTAACCCTAGCCCGAACCCTAAATCTTAAACTTCCGCGAAGCCTGACCCTCACCGTCCCCTAATCCTAACCCGTACGCAAACGCTAACCCACGCCCTCACATGTACGCTCCCCCTAAAGCGTTGTCGTACCCTCAACTGTACCCTAAACCATCCCCATCCCCTAAACCTAACCCTAGCCTGTCCCTCACCCTAACACTTCCCCGAAGCCTGACCCTCACCAGTCCCCTAATCCTAACCCATACGCTGACACTAACACGCGCCCTCACACGTATGCAACCCCTAAAGCTTTGTCGTACCCTCACGGGGACCCTAAACCGTCCCCGTCCCCTAAGCCTAACCCTAGCCCAAACCCTAACCCTAACCATTCCCCGAAGCCTGACCCTCACCCGTCCCCTAATCCTAACCTGTACGCTAACGCTAACCCGTGCCCTCACACGAACGCTCCCCCTAAAGCGATGTCGTACACTCATCTGGACCTTAAACCATCCCGGTTCCCTAACCCTAAACCTAGCCCGATCCCTAACCCTAACCCTTCCCCGAAGCCTGACCCTCACCCGTCCCCTAATCCTCACAAGTACGCTAACACTGACCCGCGCTCTCACAACTACGCTACCCCTAAAGCGTTGTCATACCCTCACCTGGACCCTCAACCGTCCCCGTCCCCTAACCCTAAACCTAGGCCGAACCCTAACCCTAAACCTTCCCTGAATCCTGACACTCACCTGTCCCCTAATCCTAACCCGTACGCTCACACTAACCCGCGCCCTCACACGTACGTTTCCCCTAAAGCGTTGTCGTACCCTCACCTGGACCCTAAACCGTCCCCGTCCCCTAACCCTAACCATAGCCCGAACCCTAACCCTAAACCTTCCCGAAGCCTGAACCTAACCCGTCCCCTAATCCTAACCCGCACTCTAACGCTAACCTGCGCCCTCACACGTACACTCCCCCTAAAGCGTTGTCGTACCCTCAGCTGTACCCTAAACCGTCCCCGTCTCCTAACTCTAACCCTACCGCGAACCCTAACCCTAACCCTTCCCTGAAGACTGACTCTCACCCGTCGCTTAATCCTAACCTGTACTCTCTCGCTAACCCGCGCGCTCACACGTACGCTCCCCCTAAAGCATTGTCGTACCCTCACCTGGACCCCAAACCGTCCCCGTCCCCGTTCCCTAACCCTATCCGGAACCCTAAACCTAACACTTGCCCGAAGCCTTCCCCTCACACGTCCCCTAATCCTAACCCGTACGCTCACACTAACCCGCGCCCTCACACGTACGCTCCCCCTAAACCGTTGTCGTACCCTCACCTGGACCTTAAAACGTCCCCATCCCCGTCACCTAACCCTAGCCCGAACCCTAACCCTAACCCTTCCCCGAAGCCTTCCCCTCACCCGTCCCCTAATCCTAACCCGTACGCTCACATTAACCAGCGCCCTCACACGTATGCTCCCCCTAAACCGTTGTCGTACCCTCACCTGGACCCTAAACCGTCCCTGTCCCCTAACCCTAACTCTAGCCCGAAACCTAACCCTTCCCTGAAGCCTTCCCCTCATCCGTCCCCTAATCCTAACCGATACGCTTACACTAACCCTCACGCTCTCACGTACGCTCCCCCTAAACCGTTGTTGTACCCTCACCTGGACCCTAAACCGTCCCCGTCCCCTAAACCTAATCCTAGCCCGAACCCTAACCCTAACCCTTCCCCAAGCCTTCCCCTTACACGTCCCCTAATCCTAACCCGTTCGCTCACACTAACCCACGCCCTCACACGTACGCTCCCCCTAAACCGTTGTCGTACCCTAACCTAGACCCTAAACCATCCCTGTCCCATAACCTTAACCTTAGCCCGAACCCTAACCCTAACCCTTCCCCGAAGCCTTCCCCTCACCCGTCCCCTAATCCTAAACTGTACCCTCACACTAACCCGCGCCCTCACACGTACGCTCCCCCTAAACCGTTGTCGTACCCTCACCTTGACCCTAAACCGTCCCCGTCCCCTAACACTAACCCTAGCCCGAACCCTAACCCTAACCCTTCCCCGAAGCCTTCCCCTCACCCGTCCCCTAATCCTAACCCGTACGCTCACACTAACCCGGGTCCTCACACGTACGCTCCCCCTAAACCGTTGTCGTACCCTCACCTGGACCCTAAACCGTCCCCGTCCCTTAAACCTAACACTTCCCCGAAGCCTTCCCCTCACCCGTCCCCGAATCCTAACCTGTACACTCACACTAACCCGCGCCCTCACACGTACACTCCCCCTAAACCGTTGTCGTACACTCACCTGGACCCTAAACCGTCCCCGTCCCCTAACCCTTACCCTAGCCCGAACCCTAAACCTAACCCTTCCCCGAAGCCTTCCCCTCACCCGTCCCGTAATCCTAACCCGTACGCTCAAACTAACCCAGGCCCTCACACGTACGCTCCCCCAAAAGCATTGTCGTACCCTCACCTGGACCCTAAACCATCCCCTTCCCCTAACCCTAACCCTAGACCGAAACCTAAGGCTAACCCTTCCCCGAAGCCTGACCCAACACGTCCCCTAATCCTAACCCGTACACTAACACTAACCCGCGCTCTCACACGTATGCTCCCCCTAAAGCGTTGTCGTAACCTCACATGAACCCTAAACCGTCCCGGTCCCCTAACCTTAACCCTAGCCCGATCCCTAACTCTAACCCTTCCCTGAAGCCTGACCCTCACCCGTCCCCTAATCCTAACCTATACACTAACACTGACATGCGCCCTCACAAGTACGCTACACCTAGAGCGTTGTCATACCCTAACCTGGACCCTCAACCGTCCCAGTCCCCGTCCCCTAACCATAGACCGAACCCTAACCCTAACACTTCCCCGAAGCCTGACCCTCACACGTCCCCTAATCCTAACCCGTACGCTCACACTAACCCGCGCCCTCACATGTACGCTCCCCCTAAACCGTTGTCGTACCCTCACCTGGACCCTAAACCGTCCCCGTCCCCGTCCCCTAACCTTTGCCCGCACACTAACCCTAACCCTTCCCAAAAGCCTTCCCCTCACCCGTCCCCTAATCCTAACCCGTACGCTCACACTAACCCGCGCCCTCACATGTACGCTCCCCCTAAACCGTTGTCGTACCCTCACCTGGACCCTAAACCGTCCCCGTCCCCTAACCCTAACCCTAGCCCGAACCCTAACCCTAACCCTTCCCCGAAGCCTTCCCCTCACCCGTCCCCTAATCCTAACCCGTACGCTCACACTAACCCGCGCCCTCACACGTACGCTCCCCCTAAACCGTTGTCATACCCTCACCTGGACACTAAACCGTCCCCTAACCCTAACCCTAACCCTAGCCCGAACCCTAACCCTAACCCTTCCCCGAAGCCTTCCCCTCACCAGTCCCCTAATCCTAACCCGTACGCTCACACTAACCCGCGCCCTCACATGTACGCTCCCCCTAACCGTTGTCGTACCCTCACCTGGACCCTAAACCGTCCCCGTCCCCTAACCCTAACCCTAGCTCGAACCCTAAACCTAACCCTTCCCCGAAGACTTCCCCTCACCCGTCCCCTAATCCTAACCCGTACGCTCACACTAACCCGCGCCCTCACACATACGCTCCCCCGAAACCATTGTCGTACCCTCACCTGGACCCTAAACCGTGCCCATCCCCGTCCCCTAACCCTAGCCCAAACCCTAACCCTTCCCTGAAGTCTTCCCCTCACCCGTCCCCCAATCCTAACCCATACGCTCACACTAACCCTCACGCTCACACGTACGCTCCCCCTACACCGTTGTCGAACCCTCACCTGGACCCTAAACCGTCCCCGTCCCCTAACCCTAACCCTAGCCCGAACCCTAACCCTAACCCTTCCCCGAAGCCTTCCCCTCACCCGTCCCCTAATCCTAACCCGTACGCTCACACTAACCCACGCCCTCACACATACGCTCCCCCTTAACCGTTGTCGTACCGTCACCTGGACCCTAAGCCATCCCCGTCCCCTAACCCTAACCCTAGCCCGAATCCTAACCCTAACACTTCCCCGAAGCCTTCCCCTCACCCGTCCCCTAATCCTAACCCGTATGCTCACACTAACCCACGCCCTCACATGTACGATCCCCCTAAACCGTTGTCGTACCCTCACCTGGACCCTAAACCGTCCCCGTCCCCTAACCCTAACCCTAGCCCGAACCCTAACCCTAACCCTTCCCCGAAGCCTTCCCCTCACCCGTCCCCGAATCCTAACCTGTACGCTCACAATTACCCGCGACCTCACACGTACACTCCCCCTAAACCGTTGTCGTACCCTCACCTGGACCCTAAACTGTTCCCGTCCCCTAACCCTAACCCTAGCCCGAACCCTAAACCTAACCCTTCCCCGAAGCCTTCCCCTCACCCGTCCCCTAATCCTAACCCGTACGCTCAAACTAACCCAGGCCCTCACACTTTCGCTACCCCAAAAGCGTTGTCGTACCCTCACCTGGACCCTAAACCATCCCCTTCCCCTAACCCTAACCCTAGACCGAAATCTAAGCCTAACACTTCCCCGAAGCCTGACCCAACACGTCCCCTAATCCTAACCCGTACGCTAACGCTAATCAGCGCCCTCACACGTATACTAAACCTAAAGCGTTGTCGTACCCTCACCTGGACCCTAAACCGTCACCTTCCCCTAAACCTAACCCTAGCCTGAACCCTAACCCTAACGAATCTCCGAAGCCTTCCCCTCACCCGTCCCCTAATCCTAACCCGTACGCTCACACTAACCCGCGCCCTCACACGTACGCTCCCCCTAAAGCGTTGTCGTACCTTCACCTGGACCCTAAACCTTTCCCGTCCCCTAACCCTAACCCTAGCCCGAACCCTAACCCTAACCCTTCCCCGAAGCCTGACCCTCATCCGTCCCCTAATCCTAACCCGTACGCAAACGCTAACCCATGCCCTCACACATACGCTCCCCCTAAAGCGTTGTCATACCTTCACCTGGACCCTAAACCGTCCCCGACCCCTAAGCCTAACCCTAGCCCGAACTCTAACCCTAAACCTTCCCGGAAGCCTGACCCTCACCCGTCCCCTAATCCTAACCCGTACGCTTACACTAACCCGCGCTCTGACACGTACGTTCCCCGAAAGCGTTGTCGTACCCTCACCTAGACCCTAAACCGTCCCCATCCCCTAACCCTAACCCTAGCCCGAACCCTAAACCGAACCCTTCCCTGAAGCCAGAACCTCACCCGGCACCTAATCCTTACTCCTACGCTAACACTAACCAGCGCCCTCACACGTACGCTCCCCCTAAAGCGTTGTTGTACCCTCACCTGGACCCTAAACCGTCCCCGTACCCTAACGCTAACCCTAGCCCGAATCCTAACCCTAACACTTCCCCGAAGCCTGACCCTCCCCCGTCCCCTAATCCTAACCCGTACGCTAACGCTAACCCGCGCCCTCACACGTACGCTAGCCCTAAAGCGTTGTCGTCACCTCACCTGAACCCTAAACCGTCCCCGTCCGATAACCCTAACCCTAGACGGAACCCTAACCCTAACCATTCCCCGAAGCCTGACCCTTACCCATCCCCTAATCCTAACCCGCACGCTAACGCGAACCCGCGCCCTCACACGTAGGTTCCCCCTAAAGCGTTGTCGTAACCTCACCTGAACCCTAAACCATCCCCATCTCCTTTCCGTAACCCTAGCCCAACCCTAACCCTAACCCTTCCGCGAATCCTAACCCAACCCTTCCCCTAATCCTAACCCGTACGCTAACGCTAATCCGCGCCCTCACACGTACGCTACACCTAAAGCGTTGTCGTACCCTCAGCTGTACCCTAAACCGTCCCCGTCCCCTAACCCTAACCCTAGACTGAACCCTAACACTAACCCTTCCCCAAAGCCTGACCCTCACACGTCCTCTAATCCTAACCCGTACGCTAACGCTAACACACACCCTCACATGTACGCTCCCCCTAAAGCATTGTCATACCCTCACCTGGACACTAAACCGTCCCTGTCCCCATCCCCTAACCCCAGCCCGAACCCTAACCCTAACCCTTCCCCGAATCCTGACCATCACCCGTCACCTAATCCTAACCCGTACGCTAACGCTAATCCACTCCCTCACACGTATGCTAAACCTAAAGCGTTGTCGTTCCCTCACCTGGACCCTAAAAAGTCACCATCCCCTAAACCTAACCCTAGCCCGAACCCTAACCCTAACGATTCCCCGAAGCCTGACACTCACCTGTCCCCTAATCCTAATCCGTACGCTAACACTAACATGCACCCTCACACGTACGCTCCATCTAAAGCGTTGTCGTACCCTCACCTGTACCCTAAACCGTCCCCGTCCCCTAACCATAACCCTAGCCCGAACCCTAACCCTAGCACTTTCCCGAAGCCTTCCCCTCACCCGTCCCCTAATCCTAACCCGTACGCTCACACTAACCCGCGCCCTCACACGTACGCTCCCCCTAAACCGTTGTCGTACCCTCACCTGGACCCTAAACCGTCCCTGTCCCCTAACCCTAACCCTAGCCCGAAACCTAACCCTAACACTTCCCCGAAGCCTTCCCCTCACCCGTCCCCGAATCCTAATCCGTACGCTCACACTAACCCATGCCCTCACACGAATGCTCCCCCTACACCGTGGTCGTACCCTCACCTGGACCCTAAACCGTCCCCGTCCCCTAAGCCTAACCATAGCCCAAACCCTAACCCTAACCCTTCCCCGAAGCCTTCCCCTCACCCGTCCCCTAATCCTATCCCGTACGCTCACACTAAACCGCGCCCTCACACGTACGCTCCCCCTAAACCGTTGTCGTACCCTCACCTGGACTCTAAACCGTCCCCGTCCCCTAACCCTAACCCTAGCCCGAACCCTAACCCTAACACTTCCCCGAAGCCTTACCCTCACCCTTCCCCTAATCCTAACCCGTACGCTCACACTAACCCACGCCCTCACACGTGCGCTCCCCCTAAACCGTTGTCATACACTCACCTGGACTCTAAACCGTCCCCGTCCCCTAACCCTAATCCTAGCCCTAACCCTAACCCTAACACTTCCCCGAAGCCTGACCCAACACGTCCCCTAATCCTAACCCGTACGCTAACGCTAATCCACTCCCTCACACGTATGCTAAACCTAAAGCGTTGTCGTTCCCTCACCTGGACCCTAAAAAGTCACCATCCCCTAAACCTAACCCTAGCCCGAACCCTAACCCTAACGATTCCCCGAAGCCTGACACTCACCTGTCCCCTAATCCTAATCCGTACGCTAACACTAACATGCACCCTCACACGTACGCTCCATCTAAAGCGTTGTCGTACACTCACCTGGACCCTAAACCGTCCCCGTCCCCTAACCATAACCCTAGCCCGAACCCTAACCCTAGCACTTTCCCGAAGCCTTCCCCTCACCCGTCCCCTAATCCTAACCCGTACGCTCACACTAACCCGCGCCCTCACACGTACGCTCCCCCTAAACCGTTGTCGTACCCTCACCTGGACCCTAAACCGTCCCTGTCCCCTAACCCTAACCCTAGCCCGAAACCTAACCCTAACACTTCCCCGAAGCCTTCCCCTCACCCGTCCCCGAATCCTAATCCGTACGCTCACACTAACCCATGCCCTCACACGAATGCTCCCCCTACACCGTGGTCGTACCCTCACCTGGACCCTAAACCGTCCCCGTCCCCTAAGCCTAACCATAGCCCAAACCCTAACCCTAACCCTTCCCCGAAGCCTTCCCCTCACCCGTCCCCTAATCCTATCCCGTACGCTCACACTAAACCGCGCCCTCACACGTACGCTCCCCCTAAACCGTTGTCGTACCCTCACCTGGACTCTAAACCGTCCCCGTCCCCTAACCCTAACACTAGCCCGAACCCTAACCCTAACACTTCCCCGAAGCCTTACCCTCACCCTTCCCCTAATCCTAACCCGTACGCTCACACTAACCCACGCCCTCACACGTGCGCTCCCCCTAAACCGTTGTCATACACTCACCTGGACTCTAAACCGTCCCCGTCCCCTAACCCTAATCCTAGCCCTAACCCTAACCCTAACACTTCCCCGAAGCCTGACCCAACACGTCCCCTAATCCTAACCCGTACGCTAACGCTAATCCACTCCCTCACACGTATGCTAAACCTAAAGCGTTGTCGTTCCCTCACCTGGACCCTAAAAAGTCACCATCCCCTAAACCTAACCCTAGCCCGAACCCTAACCCTAACGATTCCCCGAAGCCTGACACTCACCTGTCCCCTAATCCTAATCCGTACGCTAACACTAACATGCACCCTCACACGTACGCTCCATCTAAAGCGTTGTCGTACACTCACCTGGACCCTAAACCGTCCCCGTCCCCTAACCCTAACCCTAGGCCGAACCCTAACCTTAACCCTTCCCCGAATCCTGACCCTCACCCTTCCCCTAATCCTAAACCGTATGCTAACACTAACCCGCGCTCTCACACTTACGATCCCCCTAAAGCGTTGTTGTAAACTCACATGAACCCTGAACCGTCCCAGTCCCCTAACCTTAACCCTAGCCTGATCCCTAACCCTAACCCTTCCCCGAAGCCTGACCTTCACCCGTCCCCTAATCCTAACCTGTACGCTAACACTGACATGCGCCCTCACAAGTACGCTACCCCTAAAGCGTTGTCATACCCTAACCTGGACCCTCAACCGTCCCAGTCCCCGTCCCCTAACCCTAGCCCAAACACTAACCCTAACACTTCCCCGAATCCTGACCCTCACCCGTCCCCTAATCCTCACCCGTACGCTAACACTAACCCGCGCCCTCACACGTACACTCCCCCTAAAGCGTTGTCGTACCCTCACCTGGACCCTAAACCGTCCCCGTCCCCTAACCCTAACCTTAGCCCGAACCCTAACCCTAACCCTTCCCCGAAGCCTGACCCTCACCCGTACCCTAATCCTATCAGGTACGCTAACACTAACCCACGCCCTCACACGTACGCTCCCCCAAAAGCGTTGTCGTACCCTCACCTGGACCCTAAACCGTTCCCGTCCCCTAGCCCTAACCCTAGCCTGAACCCTAAACCTTAGCCTTCCGCAAAGCCTGACCCTCAACCGTCCCCTAATCCTAACCCGTACGCAAACGCTAACCCACGCCCTCACACGTACGCTCCCCCAAAGCGTTGTCGTACCCTCACCTGTACCCAAACCGTCCCCATCCCCTAACCTTAACCCTAGCCTCTCCCTAACCCTAACACTTCCCCGAAGCCTGACCCTCATCAGTCCCATAATCCTAACCCGTACGCTGACACTAACACGCGCCCTCACACGTATGCTCCCCCTAAAGCTTTGTCGTACCCTCACGTGGACCCTAAACCGTCCTCGCCCCCTAACCCTAACCCTAGCCCAAACCCTAACCCTAAACCTTCCCCGAAGCCTGACCCTCACCCGTGCCCTAATCCTAACCCGTACGCTAACAATAACCCGCGCCCTCACACGTACGCTCCCCCTAAAGTGTTGTCGTACACTCACCTGGACCCTAAATCGTCCCCATCCACTAACCCTAACCCTAGCCCGAACCCTAATGCTAAACCTTCCCCGAGCCTGACCCTCACCCGTCCCCTAATCCTAACCCATACGCTAACACTAACCCGCGCTCTCACTCATACGTTACCATAAAGCGTTGTCGTCCCCTCACCTGGACCCTAAACCGTCCCCGTCCCCTATCACTAACCCTAGCCCGAACCCTAAACCGAACACTTCCCTGAAGCCTGGCCCTCACCCGTCCCCTTATCCTTACTCGTACGCTAACACTAACCGGCGCCCTCACACATACCCTCCCCATAAAGCGTTGTCATACCCTCACCTGGACCCTAAACCGTCCCCGTCCCCTAACCCTAACCCTAGGCCGAACCATAACCCTAGCCCTTCCTCGAAGCCTGACCCTCACCCGTCCCCTAATCCTAACCCGTACGCTAACGCTAACCCGCGCCCGCACATGTACGCTCCCCCTAAAGCGTTCTCGTACCCTCACGTGGACCCTAAACCGTCCCCGTCCCCTAACCCTAACCCTAGCCCGAACCCTAAGCCTAACAATTCCCCGAAGCCTGAACCTCACCCATGCCCTAATCCTAACCCGTACGCTAACGCTAACCCACGCCCTCACATGTACGCTCCCCCTAAAGCGTTCTCGTACCCTCACCTGGACCCTAAACCGTCCCCGTCCCCTAACCCTAACCCTAGCCTGAACCCTAACACTAACCCTTCCCCGAAGCCTGACCCTCACCCGTCCCCTAATCCTAACCCGCACGCGAACGCTAACCCTCGCCCTCACACGTACGCTCCCCCTAAAGCGTTGTCGTACCCTCACCTGAACCCTAAACGGTCCCTGTCCCCTGACCCTAAACCTCGCCCGATCCCTAACACTAACCCTTCCCCGAAGCCTGATCCTCACCCGTCCCCTAATCCTAACAAGTACGCTAACAATGACCCGCACTCTCACAACTACACTCCCCCTAAAGCGTTGTCATACCCTCACCTGGACCCTCAACCGTCCCCGTCCCTGTCCCCTAACCCTAGCCCGAACCCTAAACCTAACACTTCCCTGAAGCCTGACCCTCACCTGTCCCCTAATCCTAACCCGTACGCTAACACTAACCCGCGCCGTCACAAGTACACTCCCCCTAAAGCGTTGTCATACCCTCACCTGGACTCTCAACCGTCCCCGTCCCCTAAGCCTATCCCTAGCCCGAACCCTAACCCTAACCCTTCCACGAAGCCTGACCCTCACCCGTCCCCTAATCCTAACTCGTACGCTAAGACTCACCCGCGCCCTCACACGTACGCTCCCCCTAAAGCGTTGTCGTACCCTCACCTGGACCCTAAACCGTCCCCGTCCCCTAACCCTAACCCTAGACTGAACCCTAACCCTAAACCTTTCCTGAAGCCTGACCCTCACACGTCCCCTAATCTTAACCCGTACACTCACACTAACCCGCACGCTCACACGTACGCTCCCCCTCAAGCGTTGTCGTACCCTCACCTGGACCCTAAACCGTCCCCGTCCCATAACCCTAACCCTAGCCCGAACCCTAACCCTAACCCTTCCCGAAGCCTTCCCCTCACCCGTCCCCTAATCCTAAACCATACGCTCACACTAACCCGCGTCCTCACACGTACGCTCCCCCTAAACCGTTTTCGTACCCTCACCTGGACCCTAAACCGTCCCCGTCCCCTAACCCTAACCCTAGCCCCAACCCTAACCCTAACCCTTCCCCGAATCCTTCCCCTCACCCGTCCCCTAATCCTAACCCGTACGCTCACACTAACCCGTGTCCTCACACGTACGCTCCCCCTAAACCGTTGTCGTACCCTGACGTGGACCCTACACCGTCCCCGTCCCCTAAACTTAAACCTAGCCTGAACCCTAACCCTAACACTTCCCCGAAGACTTCCCCTCACCCATCCCATAATCGTAAGCCGTACGCTCAAACTAACCCATGCCCTCACACGTACGCTGCCCCTAAAGCGTTGTCGTACCCTCACCTGGACCCTCAACCATCCCCTTCTCCTAACCCTAACCCTAGACCGAAACCTAAGCCTGACCCTTCCCCGAAGCCTGACCCAACACGTCCCCTAATCCTAACCCGTACGCTAACGCTAATCCGCTCCCTCACACGTATGCTAAACCTAAAGAGTTGTCGTACCCTCACCTGGACCCTAAACCGTCACCATCCCCTAAACCTAACCCTAGCCCGAACCCTAACCCTAACGATTCCCCGAAGCCTGACACTCACCTGTCCCCTAATCCTAATCCGTACGCTAACACTAACACGCGCCCTCACACGTACGCTCCATCTAAAGCGTTGTCGTACCCTCACCTGGACCCTAAACCGTCCCCGTCCCCTAACCCTAACCCTAGGCCGAACCCTAACCTTAACCCTTCCCCGAATCCTGACCCTCACCCGTCCCCTAATCCTAACCCGTACGCTAACACTAACCCGCGCTCTCACACGTACGCTCCCCCTAAAGCGTTCTCGTAACCTCACATGAACCCTAAACCGTCCCGGTCCCCTAACCTTAACCCTAGCCTGATCCCTAACCCTAACCCTTCCCCGAAGCCTGACCCTCACCCGTCCCCTAATCCTAACCTGTACGCTAACACTGACATGCGCCCTCACAAGTACGCTACCCCTAAAGCGTTGCCATACCCTAACCTGGACCCTCAACCGTCCCAGTCCCCGTCCCCTAACCCTAGCCCGAACCCTAACCCTAACAGTTCCCCGAATCCTGACCCTCACCCGTCCCCTAAACCTAACCCGTACGCTAACACTAACCCGCGCCCTCACACGTATGCTCCCCCTAAAGCGTTGTTGTACCCTCACCTGGACCCTAAACCGTCCCCGTCCCCTAACCCTAACCTTAGCCCGAACCCTAACCCTAACCCTTCCCCGAAGCCTGACCCTCACCCGTACCCTAATCCTATCACGTACGCTAACACTAACCCACGCCCTCACACGTACGCTCCCCCTAAAGCGTTGTCGTACCCTCAACTGGACCCTAAACCGTTCCCGTCCCCTAGCCCTAACCCTAGCCCGAACCCTAAATCTTAAACTTCCGCGAAGCCTGACCCTCACCGTCCCCTAATCCAAACCCGTACGCAAACGCTAACCCACACCCTCACACGTACGCTCCCCCTAAAGCGTTGTCGTACCCTCAACTGTACCCTAAACCGTCCCCATCCCCTAAACCTAACCCTAGCCTGTCCCTAACCCTAACACTTCCCCGAAGCCTGACCCTCACCAGTCCCCTAATCCTAACCCGTACGCTGACACTAACACGCGCCCTCACACGTATGCTCCCCCTAAAGCTTTGTCGTACCCTCACGTGGACCCTAAACCGTCCCCGTCCCCTAACCCTAACCCTAGCCCAAACCCTAACCCTAACCCTTCCCCGAAGCCTGACCCTCACCCGTCCCCTAATCCTAACCTGTACGCTAACGCTAACCCGTGCCCTCACACGTACGCTCCCCCTAAAGCGATGTCGTACACTCATCTGGACCCTAAACCGTCCCGGTCCCCTAAACCTAAACCTAGCCCGATCCCTAACCCTAACCCTTCCCCGAAGCCTGACCCTCACCCGTCCCCTAATCCTCACAAGTACGCTAACACTGACCCGCGCTCTCACAACTACGCTACCCCTAAAGCGTTGTCATACCCTCACCTGGACCCTCAACCTTCCCCGTCCCCTAACCCTAACCCTAAGCCGAACCCTAACCCTAACCCTTCCACGAAGCCTGACCCTCACCCGTCCCCTAATCCTAACCCGTACGCTAACACTCACCCACGCCCTCACACGTACGCTCCCCCTAAAGCGTTGTCGTACCCTCACCTGGACCCTAAACCGTCCCCGTCCCCTAACCCTAACCCTAGACTGAACCCTAACCCTAAACCTTCCCTGAATCCTGACCCTCACCCGTCCCCTAATCCTAACCCGTACGCTCACACTAACCCGCGCCCTCACACTTACGTTTCCCCTAAAGCGTTGTCGTACCCTCACCTGGACCCTAAACCGTCCCCGTCCCCTAACCCAACCCTAGCCCGAACCCTAACACTAACCCTTCCCCGAAGCCTGACCCTCACCCGTACCCTAATCCTATCACATACGCTAACACTAACCCAGGCCCTCACACCTACGCTCCCCCTAAAGCGTTGTCGTACCCTCACCTGGACCCTAACCCGTTCGCGTCCCCAACCCTAACCCTAGCCCGAACCCTAACCCTTACCCTTCCCCGAAGCCTGACCCTCACCCGTCCCCTAATCCTAACGCGTACGCAAACGCTAACCCATGCCCTCACACATACGCTCCCCCTAAAGCGTTTTCATACCTTCACCTGGACCCTAAACCGTCCCCGACCCCTAAGCCTAACCCTAGACCGAACCCTAACCCTAAACCTTCCCCGAAACCTGATCCTCACCCGTCCCCTAATCCTAACCCGTACGCTAACGCTAACCCGCGCCCTCACACGTACGCTCCCCCTAAAGCATTGTCGTACCCTCACCTGGACCCTAAACCGTCCCCGTCCCCTAACCCTAACCCTACCCCGAACCCTAACCCTAACCCTTCCCAGAAACCTGACCCTCACCCGTCCCCTAATCCTAACCCGTACGCTAACACTAACCCGCACCCTCACACGTACGCTCCCCCTAAAGCGTGGTTGTACCCTCACCTGGACCCTAAACCTTCCCCGTCCCCTAAACCTAAACCTAGCCCGAACCCTAACCCTAACCCTACCCCGAAGCCTGACCTTCACCCGTCCACTAATCCTAACACGTACACTCACGCTAACCCACGCGCTCACACGTACGCTCCCCCGAAAACGTTGTCATACATTCACCTGGACCCTAAACCGTCCCTGTCCCCTAACCCTAACCCTAGACCAAACCCTAACCCTAACTATTCCCCGAAGCCTGACCCCTACCCGTCCCCTAATCCTAACCCGTACGCTAAAGCTAACTTACGCCCTCACACGTACGCTCCCCCTAAAGCGTTGTCGTACCCTCACCTGGACACTAAACAGTCCCCGTCCCCTAACTCTAACCCTAGCCCGAACCCTAACCCTAACGATTCCCCGAAGCCTGACACTCACCCGTCACCAAATCCTAATCCGTATGCTAACACTAACACGCGCCCTCACACGTACGCTCCATCAAAAGCGTTGTCGTACCCTCACCTCGACCCTAAACCGTCCCGTTCCCCTAACCCTAACCCTAGCCCGAACCCTAACCCTAACCCTTCCCCGAAGCCTGACCCTCACCCGTACCCTAATCCTATCACGTACACTAAAACTAACCCAGGCCCTCACACCTACGCTCCCCCTAAAGCGTTGTCGTACCCTCACCTGGACCCTAACCCGTTCGCGTCCCCTAACCCTAACCCTAGCCCGAACCCTAACACTTACCCTTCCCCGAAGCCTGACCCTCACCCGTCCCCTAATCCTAACCCGTACGCAAACGCTAACCCATGCCCTCACACATACGCTCCCCCTAAAGCGTTGTCGTACCTTCACCTGGACCCTAAACCGTCCCCGACGCCTAAGCCTAACCCTAGACCGAACCCTAACCCTAAACCTTCCCCGAAACCTGACCCTCAACCGTCCCCTAATCCTAACCCGTACGCTAACGCTAACCCGCGCCCTCACACGTATGCTCCCCCTAAAGCGTTGTCGTACCCTCACCTGGACCCTAAACCGTCCCCGTCCCCTAACCCTAACCCTACCCCGCACCCTAACCCTAACCCTACCCCGAAGCCTGACCCTCACCCGTCCCCTAATCCTAACCTATACGCTAACACTGACATGCGCCCTCACAAGTAGGCTACCCCTAAAGCGTTGTCATACCCTAACCTGGACCCTCAAACGTCCCAGTCCCCATCCCCTAACCCTAGCCCAAAACCTAACCCTAACCCTTCCCCGAAGCCTGACCCTCACCCGTCCCCTAATCCTAACCCGTACGCTCACACTAACCTGCGCCCTCACACGTACGCTCCCCCTAAATCGTTGTCGTACCTTCACCTGGACCCTAAACCGTCCCGGGCCCCTAACCCTAATCCTACCCCGAACCCTAACCCTAACACTTCCCCGAATCCTGACTCTCACCCGTACCATAATCCTATCACGTACACTAACACTAACCCACGCCCTCACACGTACGCTCCCCCTAAAGCGTTCTCGTACCCTCACGTGGACCCTAAACCGTCCCCGTCCCCTAACCCTAACCCTAGCCCGAACCCTAACCCTAACAATTCCCCGAAGCCTGAACCTCACCCATGCCCTAATTCTAACCCGTACGCTAACGCTAACCCGCGCCCTCACATGTACGCTCCCCCTAAAGCGTTCTCGTACCCTCACCTGGACCCTAAACCGTCCCCGTCCCCTAACCCTAACCCTAGCCCGAACCCTAACACTAACCCTTCCCCGAAGCCTGACCCTCACCCGTCCCCTAATCCTAACCCGCACGCGAACGCTAACCCACGCCCTCACACGTACGCTCCCCCTAAAGCATTGTCGTACCCTCACCTGGACCCTAAACCGTCCCTGTCCCCTGACCCTAAACCTCGCCCGATCCCTAACACTAACCCTTCCCCGAAGCCTGATCCTCACCCGTCCCCTAATCCTAACAAGTACACTAACAATGACCCGCACTCTCACAACTACACTCCCCCTAAAGCGTTGTCATACCCTCACCTGGACCCTCAACCGTCCCCGTCCCTGTCCCCTAACCCTAGCCCGAACCCTAAACCTAACACTTCCCTGAAGCCTGACCCTCACCTGTCCCCTAATCCTAACCCGTACGCTAACACTAACCCGCGCCGTCACAAGTACGCTCCCCCTAAAGCGTTGTCATACCCTCACCTGGACTCTCAACCGTCCCCGTCCCCTAAGCCTATCCCTAGCCCGAACCCTAACCCTAACCCTTCCACGAAGCCTGACCCTCACCCGTCCCCTAATCCTAACTCGTACGCTAAGACTCACCCGCGCCCTCACACGTACGCTCCCCCTAAAGTGTTGTCGTACCCTCACCTGGACCCTAAACCGTCCCCGTCCCCTAACCCTAACCCTAGACTGAACCCTAACCCTAAATCTTTCCTGAAGCCTGACCCTCACCCGTCCCCTAATCCTAACTCGTACGCTAAGACTCACCCGCGCCCTCACACGTACGCTCCCCCTAAACCACTGTCGTACCCTGACGTGGACCCTAAACCGTCCCCGTCCCCTAAACTTAAACCTAGCCTGAACCCTATCCCTAACCCTTTCCCGAAGCCTTCCCCTCACCCGTCCCCTAATCCTAGCCCGTACGCTCACACTAACCCGCGCCCTCTCACGTACGCTCCCCCGAAACCGTTGTCGTACCCTCACCTGGACCCTAAACCGTCCCCGTCCCCTAACCCTAACCCTAGCCCGAACCCTAACCCTAACACTTCCCCGAAGCCTTCCCCTCACCCGTCCCATAATCGTAAGCCGTACGCTCAAACTAACCTACGCCCTCACACGTACGCTGCCCCTAAAGCGTTGTCGTACCCTCACCTGGACCTTCAACCATCCCCTTCTCCTAACCCTAACCCTAGACCGAAACCTAAGCCTGACCCTTCCCCGAAGCCTGACCCAACACGTCCCCTAATCCTAACCCGTACGCTAACGCTAATCCGCTCCCTCACACGTATGCTAAACCTAAAGCGTTGTCGTTCCCTCATCTGGACCCTAAACCGTCACCATCCCCTAAACCTAACCCTAGCCCGAACCCTAACCCTAACGATTCCCCGAAGCCTGACACTCACCTGTCCCCTAATCCTAATCCGTACGCTAACACTAACACGCGCCCTCACACGTACGCTCCATCTAAAGCGTTGTCGTACCCTCACCTGGACCCTAAACCGTCCCCGTCCC